>NW_027131268.1:0-22794 GCF_026122565.2 Emydura macquarii macquarii
CAGTTGTCCCACGCTGGGAGCCCAGAGCCCGGCCAGCGGGCTGGGGAAGAACCGATTTCATTGGCTGGGGCTCCCCAAAGTCCTGAACGCGGCGTGTGGGGCTGCCCCGGGCGGCCGGGGGCCCATGGACATTCACGCCAGGGGGCAGCGATGGAGGGAACTGGTCTCCAGCGCCAGGCCCCTAGGGCACGTTGACGTAGTCGTAGTCGGGCAAATCCAGCGAGGCTGCAGGGGGGAGAGAGAGAACCAGAGGGTCACGGGAGTGGGGTGCCGCCAAAGCCCGGGGGCGTTGTGCCGTGTGACTGCATTGTACCCCGCGCCTGCGTCAGACAGGGGGTGGGGGCTCCCAGCAGGTCCCGGGGGGTTATGGTTTCCTGGCGCGCCAGAGAGGGGGACATGCCCAGGGCGGGGCGTCTTTCCACGGCACAGCAGAAGCCGTATCAGGTCTCTGTGGGGTCAGAGAGACGGCCCCGGGGCTTGGGGGAGGTCAGGACCCTCAGGGTGTCAGGGGGCGTTCACACACAGGAGGGGATGGGGCGGGGGGAAGCAGAGCCCGCACGGGCTTTAGGCTCTTTGGCTTCCACATTCACACAGGAAACATTTCCTCCTGCGGGAGAGAAAGGAAGGGGCTTGTGGGGGTGTCACATGTGCCCGGGGGGCGGCGCTGGGCTAATGCATGGCACATGCTCACAGACGGCACACACGTGTCGGGCACCAGCTGCACCTAGCGTGGGCCCTGAACTCAGGACCCGCGGTAACCTGAGCCTGAACCGCCGGGCCACAGCTAAAGGACGCACACACACACACAGGGGAGTGCACGCACACACACACACACCACACGTACACACCCAGGGGAATGCACGGATATGCACACACAAGGGCTGCACACACACCACACACACAGGCCCAGGGGAATGCACGCACATTCACACAGGGGCTGCACACACACTCACACAGCTGGACGTGCGCACGCACACACACACACAGAGGGGCGCACACACACTCTCCCCTGCACTTACCCTCCTTGTGACTGGGGCCCTCCTGCCTGTGGGGCTTGGTCCTCTCAGTCTCCTCTGGAAGAACCTCCCTGCAGACGGGGAGGGAGCAGAGGGGTGAGAGTGGGGGATAGGGGACCTTAGGCTGGCACTGACTGTGCCGGCCCCTCCATCAACCACTGCCCACCCTGGGCTGGCACCAACTGTGCTAGCCTCCCACCAGAGTTGCCTGTTGCCCACTCAGCTCTGTTAGTGGTCAGGCAAAGTTCAACTCTCAGTGACTTCAGCTCATAGGTAAACCTTCTGCTGTCATACAGAGAATGTTCCTGCTTTCAAGAGACAAAAGACTCCAAGGTGAGTCATTAAGTCTACCTTTGAACAATGGGAGGTGAGAGTCACTCCCTGCCTGGGGCAGCCCTTTCACTTGGCCCCTGCAATCCCAATAGGAGACACCTCCACCTTTTTCAGGCTGGAACATCGGCCTGCCACCCTTGGGGAGCTCTGTTTAGTTTAGGGTGAAGTGCTCTATCATAACAGACTAAACCCAGTTTTGCTGACATCTGTTCATACAATTGCAGGACAACATTTCATTACCCCAACAGTTAACACAAAAGTGGTTTGTAACCCAAACCCAGCCCTGCTAACCATCTCCCATTATGCTCCACACCTAGGTAAATCATGCTAAGTACTTAATTGTACTCATGCAGATACCAAGCCCATGCAAATAATGTGCCCCCCTTTACTCAGACACTCAGACCTTGCTTACATATACATTTACATACTGGTATGGATAAAAGAACTGTAAAGTAACCCTCTCACTCACGGCGTCGAGGTGGAACGAGCAGGCAGTAAAGGGTTCCTTCTCCCCAATCCGCCCCAGCAACAACCTGTTTGGTTATTTCTAACAGGGGCGAGGCTGAGACGGAACAGGAACAGCTCCCAAATCCCTGCACCGGGGCATGAGGCAGGCTGGCCACCGTACCCCCAGCCCCCCTACACACACCTGAGTGCACTTTCGGGGGAAGTGCCAGGGGGCTGCAGGGGTCTCATGAGGGCAGGGGAACATAAAAGAGGAGGGGGGATCGCTGTGTGGAGGAGGCAGGAGGTGTCATGTTTGGGGTCGTGGCATTTGTGGAGGCTGTCACTGCTGGCGGGCTGTGAGGGGGGGACAAGGGGGGCACAGGGAGTGTGACTCTGGGGGAGGGGCATGCCCGGCACTGGGAGGAGGAGTGCAGGAGGCTGACAGCAGGAAGCCCGGGGACAGATTCCGTTGGGGTTGGCAGCTTGCCCTCAGTTCCACCCATCTGCATGTAACCAGCCAGCTCCAAGGGGCTGGGCCGCAGGCAAAGACTGTTCACTCAGTTGGACTGAGCTCTGTGCAGTGCGGAAACTCAGTGGCACAGGATGCAGACATAGCTCAGATGGGATCAGACGGGACCCAGCCTGCACCTTCAGCCAGGGACCCCTGAGCCAGCACCCGCAGAACCCAGTCTGTGTTCCCAGCTAGGACCCTGCAGCACCCCCAGCACCCAGCCTGCTCCCCCCAGCTAGGACCCCCCTTGCAGGATCCCAAGGGGTCCCTAAGCAGGGCTCCCCCCCGCCATGGCAGCTCCAAAGGACTACGATAAGGCCCTGCATGACTCCACTGACGTCTTCCACCGTTTCCCCCTCCACCTGGTCCACGGGATCCCCCTCATGGAGCCCATTGCCCAGCAGTGGGGCCCCATCGAGGACTTCCAGGCCCGGCCTGATGACCTCCTCATTGCCACCTACCCCAAGGCAGGTAAGAGACCAGCCCAGCCTATCACAGGGGGCGCTGTGGGAAGCGGCGCAGGGGAGCTGGGGGGCTCCCGGCTACTCCAGCCCCCAGACTCTCCCAGCAAGGGGCACTGTGAGGGGCGGGATGCTGTGAGGGGGTGGGCTCCTGGCTACTCCAGCCCTCGGCCTCTCCCAGTAGGGGGAGCTGTGGGAGGTGGGGCAGGGGCGCTGGCTGGGGGGGCTCCTGGCTACCCAGCCTGGCCTCTCCCAGTGGGGGGCTGGAGCGTAAGGTCCCACGACTGCTTCTGGCAAAGGATTCTAGGTAGTGCCGCCTTGGCGTGAGCACGGGGGGGCTGGGGTGTTCTCTGTTTGTGACTCTCCCTCGTCAGGGACCACGTGGATGCAGGAGATTGTGGACCTGATCCTGGTGCGAGGGGATGTGGAAAAGGCCTCCCGAGCCCCTACCCACGTCCGGATCCCCTTCCTGGAGATCTGCTCCCCGCCCCCAGTGCCCTCAGGTGAGTGCCTGCTGGGGGCAGGGAGCAAGACTGCAACCCCGCCACCTGCTCGCTGGGCTCTGCCCGCACGGCCAACGCTCCCTCTGCTCTGATCTCCTGCAGGCGTGCAGCAGCTGGTGAATGTTCCCTCCCCCCGAGTCATCAAGACCCACCTGCCTTTCCAGCTGGTTCCCAAGTCCTTCTGGGAGAATAGGTGCAAGGCAAGAGACCCCCTCCTCCACCCAACAGCTCGGCTGCTGCCCCTTGCTCCCGACCCACAGTCCCTGCTGCCCCAGTCCGGGGCTCCCCCTAAATCCCAACCCGCAGCCACAGCTCTCTCTCCTCCCTAGGTGATCTACATGGCCCGAAACGCCAAGGATAACGTGGTCTCCTATTACTTCTTCGACCAGATGAACAAGACGCAGCCGGAGCCGGGCCCCTGGGAACAATATCTGCAGAAGTTCATGGAGGGGAAATGTCAGTAGCGGGGGAGGGTGCAGAGGCCCCATAGCAGCTCCACCTCCCTTCTCCCACCCCTTCCTAGGCTCTGAGGCCCTGAGGGATCGTGGAGAAGAAGCTCCATTGGTTCCAGACCTGAGGTTCCCCCCGTGGGGGTATACGGACCGGTCCTTACCTGGTGGAGGCGAGCAAGGGATTCTGGATAACTACCACTTGGTGTGAATCCATACGGTGACCACAGCAAAGGTTGCCTCCTATGACTCTTGGCGATGTCAGCTCAGTCTCTCTCCCCACAGTGGCCTGGGGCTCGTGGTACGACCATGTCTGTCGCTACTGGGATGAACAGTCAAATCACTGCATCCTCTATGTCTTCTACGAGGACTTGAAAGAGGTGAGCGTGGAACGAGGGGATGGGCTGCATGGGGCGAGGCACTGCGAGGCTCCCCAGGGGCACACTGGGTTCTGAGTCACCTCACCATTACCTACCCTTAGCATGATGGTCATGCCTGTGCCTACTCTGGTTCAGTTCCTTGAAACCACCAGCCTTTGATAGCACAAACTCCGCTGTCCCTGGCCTCCACAGGCCTCCCTCTCTCTGTCCAGGTTAGTGATAGGCGCATGTCAGCCCCTGAGCCCTCAGAGCGTCACTCTAGAGTTTCCAGCCCTGATCCACTGAACAGTCGCAGAGCATCTTACAGATCCTTTACTCCCAAAGAATCAGAACACACCAGCTTGTAAGATTCAGCTCTGGATCACCGATCCGCTTATCACAGCACTTAGCTATATTTATAGAGAGAACAATAATAAGTGTATCATCAAGAGATAGTCAAGTGACTGAATGAGAATATTGGGAAAAAATGGTTACATATTTAAAAAATCATAATCTGCTTTCTAGATCCTAAATTTAACTCACGAGGCATTCCCCTGTCTCCGACAAGGTAGTTTATTCCAAGTACTTTTCACAGCGTTTTCAACCACTCTGGCTGAAATCTCTTCTCCAAAGATCTGCTGGTGACTGGTGGCTTGTCCTCACAAACTGAAGGAATAACTGATCCATTAAACAGTGAGAAGCCATCAGACCCAAACGGTGTCACCCAAGAGTTCTGAAGGAAACTCAAATATGAAATTGCAGACCAACTAAATGTGATAAGTAACCTATCACTTAAATAGGCTTCTGTGCCAGATGACTGGAGGATGGCTAATGTCACCCCAATTTTTAAAAGAGGCTCCAGAGGCAATCCCGGCAATTACAGGCGGGTAAGCCTAACTTCAGCACCAGGCAAACTGGTTGAAACTAGAGTAAAGGACAGAATTATCAGAGACATAGATGAACACGATATATTGGGGAAGAGTCAACATGGCTTTTATAAAGGGAAATCATGCCTCGCCAATCTACTAGAATTATTTGGGGGTCTCAGCCGGCATGTGGACAAAGGAGACCCAGTGGATCTAATGTACTTGGTGTGACCCGTCCCGTGCCATCCCGCGTGACACTTGGATTTTCATGATATTTCTACACTGCAATAAAATACCCAGGGGTTGCTTGTGTAGCTGACTTGGGCTCGTGGGGCTCAGGCTGGAGCCAGGCTCTGGAAGCTTCCCCTCAGGATCCCAGAATCCGGGCTCCTGCCCAAGCCCAAACATCTGCACCACAGTTGTATAGCCTGCAGCCCAAGCCCTGAGAGCAAGAGTTGGCTGACACAGACCAGCTGCAGGTACTGTTTTGCAGTGTAAACATACCCTCAGAAAGCCTTTCACAAGATCCCTCATCAAGATCATAAGCAAAGTAAACAGACATGGAATAAGAATGAAGGTCCTCTCCTGGATTGGTAACTGGGTAAAAGATAGGAAACAAAGGTGGGAATAAATGGTAGTTTTCACAATGGAGAGAGGTAAACAGCAGGGTCCCCCAGGGGTCTGTTCTTGATTGAGTGCTATTCAACATATTCATAAAAGAGCTGGAAAAGGGGTAAATGATGAGGTGACAAAGTCTGCAGACCATATAAAATTACTCAATACAGTCAAATCCAAAGCTGACTGTGAAGAGTTACAAAGGGGTCTTGCGAAACTGGGTGACTGGGCAACACAATGGCAGATGAAATTATAAGTGCAAAGTTGTGTATATTGTAAAACATAACCCCAACTATACATACATAACGGTGGGGTCTAAATTAGCTGTTATCACTCAAAAAAAGAGATCTTGGAGTCATCATGGATAGTTCTGTGAAAACATCCATTCAGTGTGCAGGGGCGGACAAAAAAGAGAACAGAATGTTATGACCCATTAGGAAAGGGATACAGGGCTATAAAATCATGAATGGTATGGAGAGAGTGAATAGGGAAGTGTTATTTACGCCTTCC
The DNA here is from genome assembly GCF_026122565.2 of Emydura macquarii macquarii. Lineage (NCBI taxonomy): Eukaryota > Metazoa > Chordata > Testudines > Chelidae > Emydura > Emydura macquarii. The sequence continues at coordinate 6,071 of NW_027131268.1, forward strand.
AAAAACTAGGCCTCATCCAATTAAATTAATAGATTTAAAATAAAACATAAGACAGCACTTCTTCACGCAGTGCAGTCAACCTGTGGCACTCATTGTCAGAGGATGTTGTGAAGGCCAAAAATATAACTGGGTTAAAAAAGAATTAGAGACGTTCATGGAGCCATCAATGGCTATTTGCCAAGGTGGTCAGGGACGATGCCCCATGCTCTGGGTGGCCCTAACCTCTGACTGCCAGAAGCTGGGAGTGGACGACAGGGGGTGGATCACTGGATAGTTGCCCTAGTCTGGTCATTCCCTCTGAAGCATCTGGAAGCAGCCACTGTCAGAAGACAGGTGTAGGAGATGCTGGGCTAGATGCACTATTGGTCTGACCCCGTATGGCCTTTCTGATGTTCTAACTGGGGGGGTTCATCTTCACCACAGATAGAGTGTAACCCTATTAGTTCTGTTTTTCCCTGCAGCCCCCATAATCTACTGATTAGAATTCAGCTCAGACCATAAACGGGCATCCAGTGTGAACCAAACAATGCTTAATTTACACACGACTAGCCAGAATGAGATGAGAGTCTCCCCCACACTGCCTGATACGGGTACACAGGTCATCTTTTGGTGATCTGCCTTAGCTCACAGACCTAGAGAACATAACTTTCAGTATCTATGCATAACTCTTTACATATTTTCCATACGTACATCTTCCAGTTATTATGATGACTAGCACAATACAGGCTTTCATTGAAGACTTTACTTGACAGTCTTTGGAGAACTAATATGTAGATACCAGACCCAAAGGATCCCTGTAATGCATATGCAACACTGTGCCCTTGGCCAGTTGGCATCAAGAGGTTGTTGGGTCATCATTCCTCTCCCCGACCAGTACCCAGCCCGGGAGATCCGCAGGGTCATGGACTTCTTGGAGGTGGAGCTGCCCCTAGAGGTTCTGGAGAAGATCGCCCAGCAAACGTCTTTCCAGATCATGAAGGAGAACCCCATGGCCAACTATAGAAGTGTCCCCAGCACCATCCTGGACCAGAACGTCAGCCCCTTTATGCGCAAGGGTGAGCGGGGAGACAGGGGGGTTGGAGCATCTGGGGGATTGTGGGTAACCATCCCCGCTGGCTTTGACTGGAAAGTTCCCTGTACACTGGTCTGTATCCCTTTGGTACAGGGCCTGGGAGACTTGAGCAAGGCACTGTGGGTAATGCCTGCTTGGTGTGAAGCCTAATGGCCCCCCCAAGGAGAGTCATGCCTCATTACCCAGAGTCCCTTGCAGGTGGTCATGATCACTTGGCATCAGCTCCCCTAGTGTCACTGGGGGGATGGTCATATCCTCTCCGCTCTGCCAAGGGATTCTGGGTAAATACTGTTGGGATGAGTCCACGTGGCATGCTTCCTGACTGTCTTGTCCTGTGTTCGCAATGGCAAAGGATTGTGGGAAATCAGTGACTTAGCATGGCACGAATGGGGGCATTCCCTGGAGCTGGGGTCCTGTGGCTGGGATGGAAGCACTTGGTGGTGGAAGGGGCAGCAGTGGCTAGTGGGGGGGTCTCCCCACTAATACCCCCTCTCCTCCCCAGGGGAGGTTGGCGACTGGAAGAACTATTTCACGGTGGCGCAGAGCGAGGCGTTCGATGCCCATTACCAGTGCCGCATGGAGGGGACGGGCCTGCACTTCCGTACCCAGCTCTAGGCCCCACCCTGTGGGGCAGTGGGAGAGGTGCGGACAGCCCCTGTGAACAGCGCTGCAATAAAAGTTTTTCTTCTACCACAGACATTGTGATAACTGGGAAGGGAGTGTCACGAGGGGGAGGGGGCTGGTACCACAGGAAACTTCCCCTTCAGCCCTAGACAGCATACCCCCCAGGACCACCCTGCCCCCAATGGAGGACATCCTGAGGACCCCCCCTCCACCTGACCCCGGGGACACAGATGCTGCTGGGAGTGCGAATCACACCATAGAGATGCAGAGGGCTCACATGGCAGTAAGGCAAGTACAAGGCACATAGTGGGGGAGCAGGGAGTCAGTGTATACACAGATCGCTCAATCTCACTGGGGGAGCAGTTGCATTTCATCCCTGGTGTCGTGTAAATATCAATGAACTCAAGGCTATTCTTTATCTCTTTTTCTGGGTCTCTCCCACTGTGAGCCAGGACAGTGAAAGCAGGAAGCAGAACTGGTTGCGAGGCCCTGCTAGCACCAGAGAAAAAAATGGCAACTCTGGGGAGAGAGTTTCCATGGGGCTGGGGGCCTCCCTATCCCCCTCAGCACTGCTATCAAGCATAGCAGTCATAACCCTTTTGACCTGAGCAGCTAGCCACCAATTCAGGATCAAGTAGATCGTTCTAGTTAGGAGGAGAAACTGGTGGCAAGTCAGATATTTCTTAGCTGCAGTTTTGTTTACTTACAAGCACTGTGCAAAGTCCCGTGCCTCTAAACGCAGAGAGAATCAAATAGCAGGAAACAATTTATTTTGCTGAGAGCACCAAGAATGCTCTTTTCAGCCTGCACCGCCAACCCAAAAACCTCTCCACCTGTTTCTTCCAGGGTCACACACTGTGGTCTCGGTTGCTCCTTCAAACTGTCTCCGGCCTGGTCTACACTAGGAATTTACTTGGGTATAGCCATATCTCTCAGAGACGTAAAAAATCCACATCCTCAAGAGAGACACAGGTATATCAACCTAACCCCTGGTGTGGACAGCACTAGGTTGACGGAAGAATTCTCCAATCGACCTGGCTATTGTCTCTCAGGGGGGTGGATTACCTATGCCGATGGGAGAAGCCTTGGCATAGGCTGCATCTTCTCTGAAGTGCTGGTGCCACTGCAAGGGTTTATGTGTAGATAAGCCCTTAGTCTTTCAGTTTTATGTCTGGTCTGGCTTCCCACATGCACACACGGCCCTACCCAAAATAATACTCAGCAAAAGCTCTTGGGCAGATTACATTCTCCTTTTGTCCCTACTCTTGCAGTCATTAACTGAAGGGTGAGTTTACATCTATTAGTCTCAATAAGAATTTAAATCAACCCCTAACAAGGTTTCACCCAACTCATAACAGTATTCTAAAGTATCACAACACAGTGAGTACAAGACATCTCTTGGGAAAGACCCACCTCAGCAAGTACGCACATGAATCACCCCATTGACTACCAAGTGACAGAAGAGTCAAAGGGAATATTCACATGCTCAGAATTAAGCATGTGCTTAAGTGGTTGCACCATCAAGGGCTAAAACTGTGTTATTACTAGAAACTGTTCTTACCGGCATAAAATATGGTGGGCAGGGGGGGGGTTGCTTAGCAATTTTACGCTGGAGTTGTGCTGCCCTCATAGTAGAGACGTTCATTTCACATTCAAACTGGAATGATTTTGGGAAGTTTTCTGGCCTGTGTTATACATGTGGTCAGACTAGTTCCCAGTGGTCCCATCTGGTCTTGGAAATCTAGGAATACAGCCCTCGCCCTTGGCTTTCGCAGGAGAGATGGGCCTTGTGAGTTTGAAACTTCTTAGTAAATTTGTAGATGTCATATGGAGATTTTTTTCTGCTAACCATTAGGGAACTAATTAAAGAAACAAGTACAAGACTGCCACTTTAGCAATTTAGGACCATACAACCTAGAAGGAGATATTATAAGGTGGGTCCATAATTTGTTGGAAAACCGTTCCCAGAGAGTAGGGATCAATGGTTCACAGTCAAGCTGGAAGGGCATAAAAGTGGAGTCCTCCAGGGACCAGGTCTGGTTCTGATGCTGTTCAATATCTTCATCGGTGATTTAGATATCAGCACAGAGAGTACACTTATACAGTTTGCAGTTGGTACCAAGCTGGGCGGGGTTGCGAGTGTTTTGGAGGACAGGATTAAAATTCAAAATGATCTGGGCAAACTGGAGAATTAGTCTGAGGTAAATAGGATGAAATTCGATAAGGCCAAATGCAAAGTACTCCACTTAGGAAGGAACAACCAGTTGCACACATGGGAAATGACTGCCTAGGAAGGAGTGCTGCGGAAAGGGATCTGGGGGTCAGAGTGGATCACAAGCTAAATATGAGTCAACAGTGTAACGCTGTTGCAAAAAAAGCAACCATCATTCTGGGAGGTATTAGCAGGAGTGTTGTAAGCAAGACATGAGTAGTAATTCTTCCGCTCTACTCTGCGCTGATTAGTCCTCAGCTGGAGTATTGTGTCCAGTTCTGAGCAGCACATTTAGGAAAGATGTGGCCACACTGGAGAAAGTTCAGAGAAGAGCAACAAAAATGACCTAGACAAGGTCTAGAAAACATGGGCTAGGAGGGAAGATTGAAAAGATTGGGTTTGTTCGGTCTGCAGAAGAGACGACTGAGGGGGCACAGGGTAACAGCTTTCAAGTACATAGAAGGTTGTTACAAGGAGGAGGGAGAAAAAAATTTCTTCTTAACCTCTGAGGATAGGACAAGAAACAAATTGCAGCAAGGATGGTTTAAGTTGGTGTGACAAAGTGGAGATGTCCCAGTGTTTCCTCCGAATGCTGTGTGTGTGCCTCCGTCTACCCCATATGTTACTCATGTATTTCCCCATATGTTATTCATGTATTTCGGTGATGGGACCCGGTGTGTGATCATTGCAGAGACCACCAGAGGGCAGAGGCCACATGTATGCAGACCAGGGCAGACCCCCCTTTGCCCTCCTGGGTCAAACCAGCTACAACAGGTTGTAACACCTTGTCTGGGAAAGAGACAAAGGACAGGGGAAGGGCCAGAGGCCGGGGTCTGTCCAGTGGCTGGGAGGAAAGTCGGTTGCCTGTGAGGGGGTCGAGGGGAGTGGAGCCCAAAACGGGACTCTGAGACTCCAGTCACTGCTGTAATTCCTAGTTAATCTGCTAACAAAGTCTCTCTATGCTGAAAAGCTCCAGAAGGGTAGCCGTGTTAGTCTGTATACAGCAAAAACAACGAGAGTCCTGTAGCACCTTAAAGACTAACAAATTAAGTAATTGCCACTGTTCACACATAATCATCCTCTAATCAACAATTGTGAATAGGCCTCATCTACTCTAACTGAATGGACTTTGTTAGCACTTGCCCTCCACATGGTTGTCTCTCACCCTTGGATGTATATATATACACCTCCTACCTGTGATTTCCACTTCATGCATCTGACGAAGTGGGCTGCAGCCCACGAAAGCTTATGTACGCAGAAATGTGTTAGTCTTTAAGGTGCTACAGGACTCTCGTTGTTTTCTCTCTACGCTGTGATCCTGAGAGCAAATTGTGACCCGTCCCATGCCCAGGGTAGCCACCTGACAATGCCAAGGTCAGGGCAGGCTGCAAACGGAGAACAGATTCTCCCAGTGCTGGTGGGTGGCACTGAAGCCAGATTTCCCAACCAGCCATAAACTGCACTTCTGAATCCCCACAGAAGCCAGTATACAAATGCACACAGCCCCCTTTACTACATTTCAGCTCCTGGCTCCCAAATCAGCACTAGGTCCAGTAAAGAGACCAGTTGTCCCACGCTGGGGAGCCCAGAGCCCGGCCAGCGGGCTGGGGAAGAACCGATTTCATTGGCTGGGGCTCCCCAAAGTCCTGAACGCGGCGTGTGGGGCTGCCCCGGGCGGCCGGGGGCCCATGGACATTCACGCCAGGGGGCAGCGATGGAGGGAACTGGTCTCCAGCGCCAGGCCCCTAGGGCACGTTGACGTAGTCGTAGTCGGGCAAATCCAGCGAGGCTGCAGGGGGGGGAGAGAGAGAACCAGAGGGTCACGGGAGTGGGGTGCCGCCAAAGCCCGGGGGCGTTGTGCCGTGTGACTGCATTGTACCCCGCGCCTGCGTCAGACAGGGGGTGGGGGCTCCCAGCAGGTCCCGGGGGTTATGGTTTCCTGGCGCGCCAGAGAGGGGGACATGCCCAGGGCGGGGCGTCTTTCCACGGCACAGCAGAAGCCGTATCAGGTCTCTGTGGGGTCAGAGAGACGGCCCCGGGGCTTGGGGGAGGTCAGGACCCTCAGGGTGTCAGGGGGCGTTCACACACAGGAGGGGATGGGGCGGGGGGAAGCAGAGCCCGCACGGGCTTTAGGCTCTTTGGCTTCCACATTCACACAGGAAACATTTCCTCCTGCGGGAGAGAAAGGAAGGGGCTTGTGGGGGTGTCACATGTGCCCGGGGGCGGCGCTGGGCTAATGCATGGCACATGCTCACAGACGGCACACACGTGTCGGGCACCAGCTGCACCTAGCGTGGGCCCTGAACTCAGGACCCGCGGTAACCTGAGCCTGAACCGCCGGGCCACAGCTAAAGGACGCACACACACACACAGGGGAGTGCACGCACACACACACACACACCACACGTACACACCCAGGGGAATGCACGCATATGCACACAAGGGCTGCACACACACACACACCACACACACAGGCCCAGGGGAACACACACACACACACACACACAGGGGCTGCACACACACTCACACAGCTGGACGTGCGCACGCACACACACACACAGAGGGGCGCACACACACTCTCCCCTGCACTTACCCTCCTTGTGACTGGGGCCCTCCTGCCTGTGGGGCTTGGTCCTCTCAGTCTCCTCTGGAAGAACCTCCCTGCAGACGGGGAGGGAGCAGAGGGGTGAGAGTGGGGGATAGGGGACCTTAGGCTGGCACTGACTGTGCCGGCCCCTCCATCAACCACTGCCCACCCTGGGCTGGCACCAACTGTGCTAGCCTCCCACCAGAGTTGCCTGTTGCCCACTCAGCTCTGTTAGTGGTCAGGCAAAGTTCAACTCTCAGTGACTTCAGCTCATAGGTAAACCTTCTGCTGTCATACAGAGAATGTTCCTGCTTTCAAGAGACAAAAGACTCCAAGGTGAGTCATTAAGTCTACCTTTGAACAATGGGAGGTGAGAGTCACTCCCTGCCTGGGGCAGCCCTTTCACTTGGCCCCTGCAATCCCAATAGGAGACACCTCCACCTTTTTCACGCTGGAACATCGGCCTGCCACCCTTGGGGAGCTCTGTTTAGTTTAGGGTGAAGTGCTCTATCATAACAGACTAAACCCAGTTTTGCTGACATCTGTTCATACAATTGCAGGACAACATTTCATTACCCCAACAGTTAACACAAAAGTGGTTTGTAACCCAAACCCAGCCCTGCTAACCATCTCCCATTATGCTCCACACCTAGGTAAATCATGCTAAGTACTTAATTGTACTCATGCAGATACCAAGCCCATGCAAATAATGTGCCCCCCTTTACTCAGACACTCAGACCTTGCTTACATATACATTTACATACTGGTATGGATAAAAGAACTGTAAAGTAACCCTCTCACTCACGGCGTCGAGGTGGAACGAGCAGGCAGTAAAGGGTTCCTTCTCCCCAATCCGCCCCAGCAACAACCTGTTTGGTTATTTCTAACAGGGGCGAGGCTGAGACGGAACAGGAACAGCTCCCAAATCCCTGCACCGGGGCATGAGGCAGGCTGGCCACCGTACCCCCAGCCCCCCTACACACACCTGAGTGCACTTTCGGGGGAAGTGCCAGGGGGGCTGCAGGGGTCTCATGAGGGCAGGGGAACATAAAAGAGGAGGGGGGATCGCTGTGTGGAGGAGGCAGGAGGTGTCATGTTTGGGGTCGTGGCATTTGTGGAGGCTGTCACTGCTGGCGGGCTGTGAGGGGGGACAAGGGGGGCACAGGGAGTGTGACTCTGGGGGAGGGGCATGCCCGGCACTGGGAGGAGGAGTGCAGGAGGCTGACAGCAGGAAGCCCGGGGACAGATTCCGTTGGGGTTGGCAGCTTGCCCTCAGTTCCACCCATCTGCATGTAACCAGCCAGCTCCAAGGGGCTGGGCCGCAGGCAAAGACTGTTCACTCAGTTGGACTGAGCTCTGTGCAGTGCGGAAACTCAGTGGCACAGGATGCAGACATAGCTCAGATGGGATCAGACGGGACCCAGCCTGCACCTTCAGCCAGGGACCCCTGAGCCAGCACCCGCAGAACCCAGTCTGTGTTCCCAGCTAGGACCCTGCAGCACCCCCAGCACCCAGCCTGCTCCCCCCAGCTAGGACCCCCCTTGCAGGATCCCAAGGGGTCCCTAAGCAGGGCTCCCCCCCGCCATGGCAGCTCCAAAGGACTACGATAAGGCCCTGCATGACTCCACTGACGTCTTCCACCGTTTCCCCCTCCACCTGGTCCACGGGATCCCCCTCATGGAGCCCATTGCCCAGCAGTGGGGCCCCATCGAGGACTTCCAGGCCCGGCCTGATGACCTCCTCATTGCCACCTACCCCAAGGCAGGTAAGAGACCAGCCCAGCCTATCACAGGGGGGCGCTGTGGGAAGCGGCGCAGGGGAGCTGGGGGGCTCCCGGCTACTCCAGCCCCCAGACTCTCCCAGCAAGGGGCACTGTGAGGGGCGGGATGCTGTGAGGGGGTGGGCTCCTGGCTACTCCAGCCCTCGGCCTCTCCCAGTAGGGGGAGCTGTGGGAGGTGGGGCAGGGGCGCTGGCTGGGGGGGGCTCCTGGCTACCCAGCCTGGCCTCTCCCAGTGGGGGGGCTGGAGCGTAAGGTCCCACGACTGCTTCTGGCAAAGGATTCTAGGTAGTGCCGCCTTGGCGTGAGCACGGGGGGGCTGGGGTGTTCTCTGTTTGTGACTCTCCCTCGTCAGGGACCACGTGGATGCAGGAGATTGTGGACCTGATCCTGGTGCGAGGGGATGTGGAAAAGGCCTCCCGAGCCCCTACCCACGTCCGGATCCCCTTCCTGGAGATCTGCTCCCCGCCCCCAGTGCCCTCAGGTGAGTGCCTGCTGGGGGCAGGGAGCAAGACTGCAACCCCGCCACCTGCTCGCTGGGCTCTGCCCGCACGGCCAACGCTCCCTCTGCTCTGATCTCCTGCAGGCGTGCAGCAGCTGGTGAATGTTCCCTCCCCCCGAGTCATCAAGACCCACCTGCCTTTCCAGCTGGTTCCCAAGTCCTTCTGGGAGAATAGGTGCAAGGCAAGAGACCCCCTCCTCCACCCAACAGCTCGGCTGCTGCCCCTTGCTCCCGACCCACAGTCCCTGCTGCCCCAGTCCGGGGCTCCCCCCTAAATCCCAACCCGCAGCCACAGCTCTCTCTCCTCCCTAGGTGATCTACATGGCCCGAAACGCCAAGGATAACGTGGTCTCCTATTACTTCTTCGACCAGATGAACAAGACGCAGCCGGAGCCGGGCCCCTGGGAACAATATCTGCAGAAGTTCATGGAGGGGAAATGTCAGTAGCGGGGGAGGGTGCAGAGGCCCCATAGCAGCTCCACCTCCCTTCTCCCACCCCTTCCTAGGCTCTGAGGCCCTGAGGGATCGTGGAGAAGAAGCTCCATTGGTTCCAGACCTGAGGTTCCCCCCGTGGGGGTATACGGACCGGTCCTTACCTGGTGGAGGCGAGCAAGGGATTCTGGATAACTACCACTTGGTGTGAATCCATACGGTGACCACAGCAAAGGTTGCCTCCTATGACTCTTGGCGATGTCAGCTCAGTCTCTCTCCCCACAGTGGCCTGGGGCTCGTGGTACGACCATGTCTGTCGCTACTGGGATGAACAGTCAAATCACTGCATCCTCTATGTCTTCTACGAGGACTTGAAAGAGGTGAGCGTGGAACGAGGGGATGGGCTGCATGGGGCGAGGCACTGCGAGGCTCCCCAGGGGCACACTGGGTTCTGAGTCACCTCACCATTACCTACCCTTAGCATGATGGTCATGCCTGTGCCTACTCTGGTTCAGTTCCTTGAAACCACCAGCCTTTGATAGCACAAACTCCGCTGTCCCTGGCCTCCACAGGCCTCCCTCTCTCTGTCCAGGTTAGTGATAGGCGCATGTCAGCCCCTGAGCCCTCAGAGCGTCACTCTAGAGTTTCCAGCCCTGATCCACTGAACAGTCGCAGAGCATCTTACAGATCCTTTACTCCCAAAGAATCAGAACACACCAGCTTGTAAGATTCAGCTCTGGATCACCGATCCGCTTATCACAGCACTTAGCTATATTTATAGAGAGAACAATAATAAGTGTATCATCAAGAGATAGTCAAGTGACTGAATAAGAATATTGGGAAAAAATGGTTACATATTTAAAAAATCATAATCTGCTTTCTAGATCCTAAATTTAACTCACGAGGCATTCCCCTGTCTCCGACAAGGTAGTTTATTCCAAGTACTTTTCACAGCGTTTTCAACCACTCTGGCTGAAATCTCTTCTCCAAAGATCTGCTGGTGACTGGTGGCTTGTCCTCACAAACTGAAGGAATAACTGATCCATTAAACAGTGAGAAGCCATCAGACCCAAACGGTGTCACCCAAGAGTTCTGAAGGAAACTCAAATATGAAATTGCAGACCAACTAAATGTGATAAGTAACCTATCACTTAAATAGGCTTCTGTGCCAGATGACTGGAGGATGGCTAATGTCACCCCAATTTTTAAAAGAGGCTCCAGAGGCAATCCCGGCAATTACAGGCTGGTAAGCCTAACTTCAGCACCAGGCAAACTGGTTGAAACTAGAGTAAAGGACAGAATTATCAGAGACATAGATGAACACGATATATTGGGGAAGAGTCAACATGGCTTTTATAAAGGGAAATCATGCCTCGCCAATCTACTAGAATTATTTGGGGGTCTCAGCCGGCATGTGGACAAAGGAGACCCAGTGGATCTAATGTACTTGGTGTGACCCGTCCCGTGCCATCCCGCGTGACACTTGGATTTTCATGATATTTCTACACTGCAATAAAATACCCAGGGGTTGCTTGTGTAGCTGACTTGGGCTCGTGGGGCTCAGGCTGGAGCCAGGCTCTGGAAGCTTCCCCTCAGGATCCCAGAATCCGGGCTCCTGCCCAAGCCCAAACATCTGCACCACAGTTGTATAGCCTGCAGCCCAAGCCCTGAGAGCAAGAGTTGGCTGACACAGACCAGCTGCAGGTACTGTTTTGCAGTGTAAACATACCCTCAGAAAGCCTTTCACAAGATCCCTCATCAAGATCATAAGCAAAGTAAACAGACATGGAATAAGAATGAAGGTCCTCTCCTGGATTGGTAACTGGGTAAAAGATAGGAAACAAAGGTGGGAATAAATGGTAGTTTTCACAATGGAGAGAGGTAAACAGCAGGGTCCCCCAGGGGTCTGTTCTTGATTGAGTGCTATTCAACATATTCATAAAAGAGCTGGAAAAGGGGTAAATGATGAGGTGACAAAGTCTGCAGACCATATAAAATTACTCAATACAGTCAAATCCAAAGCTGACTGTGAAGAGTTACAAAGGGGTCTTGCGAAACTGGGTGACTGGGCAACACAATGGCAGATGAAATTATAAGTGCAAAGTTGTGTATATTGTAAAACATAACCCCAACTATACATACATAACGGTGGGGTCTAAATTAGCTGTTATCACTCAAAAAAAGAGATCTTGGAGTCATCATGGATAGTTCTGTGAAAACATCCATTCAGTGTGCAGGGGCGGACAAAAAAGAGAACAGAATGTTATGACCCATTAGGAAAGGGATACAGGGCTATAAAATCATGAATGGTATGGAGAGAGTGAATAGGGAAGTGTTATTTACGCCTTCCAAAAACTAGGCCTCATCCAATTAAATTAATAGATTTAAAATAAAACATAAGACAGCACTTCTTCACGCAGTGCAGTCAACCTGTGGCACTCATTGTCAGAGGATGTTGTGAAGGCCAAAAATATAACTGGGTTAAAAAAGAATTAGAGACGTTCATGGAGCCATCAATGGCTATTTGCCAAGGTGGTCAGGGACGATGCCCCATGCTCTGGGTGGCCCTAACCTCTGACTGCCAGAAGCTGGGAGTGGACGACAGGGGGTGGATCACTGGATAGTTGCCCTAGTCTGGTCATTCCCTCTGAAGCATCTGGAAGCAGCCACTGTCAGAAGACAGGTGTAGGAGATGCTGGGCTAGATGCACTATTGGTCTGACCCCGTATGGCCTTTCTGATGTTCTAACTGGGGGGGTTCATCTTCACCACAGATAGAGTGTAACCCTATTAGTTCTGTTTTTCCCTGCAGCCCCCATAATCTACTGATTAGAATTCAGCTCAGACCATAAACGGGCATCCAGTGTGAACCAAACAATGCTTAATTTACACACGACTAGCCAGAATGAGATGAGAGTCTCCCCCACACTGCCTGATACGGGTACACAGGTCATCTTTTGGTGATCTGCCTTAGCTCACAGACCTAGAGAACATAACTTTCAGTATCTATGCATAACTCTTTACATATTTTCCATACGTACATCTTCCAGTTATTATGATGACTAGCACAATACAGGCTTTCATTGAAGACTTTACTTGACAGTCTTTGGAGAACTAATATGTAGATACCAGACCCAAAGGATCCCTGTAATGCATATGCAACACTGTGCCCTTGGCCAGTTGGCATCAAGAGGTTGTTGGGTCATCATTCCTCTCCCCGACCAGTACCCAGCCCGGGAGATCCGCAGGGTCATGGACTTCTTGGAGGTGGAGCTGCCCCTAGAGGTTCTGGAGAAGATCGCCCAGCAAACGTCTTTCCAGATCATGAAGGAGAACCCCATGGCCAACTATAGAAGTGTCCCCAGCACCATCCTGGACCAGAACGTCAGCCCCTTTATGCGCAAGGGTGAGCGGGGAGACAGGGGGGTTGGAGCATCTGGGGGATTGTGGGTAACCATCCCCGCTGGCTTTGACTGGAAAGTTCCCTGTACACTGGTCTGTATCCCTTTGGTACAGGGCCTGGGAGACTTGAGCAAGGCACTGTGGGTAATGCCTGCTTGGTGTGAAGCCTAATGGCCCCCCAAGGAGAGTCATGCCTCATTACCCAGAGTCCCTTGCAGGTGGTCATGATCACTTGGCATCAGCTCCCCTAGTGTCACTGGGGGGATGGTCATATCCTCTCCGCTCTGCCAAGGGATTCTGGGTAAATACTGTTGGGATGAGTCCACGTGGCATGCTTCCTGACTGTCTTGTCCTGTGTTCGCAATGGCAAAGGATTGTGGGAAATCAGTGACTTAGCATGGCACGAATGGGGGCATTCCCTGGAGCTGGGGTCCTGTGGCTGGGATGGAAGCACTTGGTGGTGGAAGGGGCAGCAGTGGCTAGTGGGGGGTCTCCCCACTAATACCCCCTCTCCTCCCCAGGGGAGGTTGGCGACTGGAAGAACTATTTCACGGTGGCGCAGAGCGAGGCGTTCGATGCCCATTACCAGTGCCGCATGGAGGGGACGGGCCTGCACTTCCGTACCCAGCTCTAGGCCCCACCCTGTGGGGCAGTGGGAGAGGTGCGGACAGCCCCTGTGAACAGCGCTGCAATAAAAGTTTTTCTTCTACCACAGACATTGTGATAACTGGGAAGGGAGTGTCACGAGGGGGAGGGGGCTGGTACCACAGGAAACTTCCCCTTCAGCCCTAGACAGCATACCCCCCAGGACCACCCTGCCCCCAATGGAGGACATCCTGAGGACCCCCCCTCCACCTGACCCCGGGGACACAGATGCTGCTGGGAGTGCGAATCACACCATAGAGATGCAGAGGGCTCACATGGCAGTAAGGCAAGTACAAGGCACATAGTGGGGGAGCAGGGAGTCAGTGTATACACAGATCGCTCAATCTCACCGGGGGAGCAGTTGCATTTCATCCCTGGTGTCGTGTAAATATCAATGAACTCAAGGCTATTCTTTATCTCTTTTTCTGGGTCTCTCCCACTGTGAGCCAGGACAGTGAAAGCAGGAAGCAGAACTGGTTGCGAGGCCCTGCTAGCACCAGAGAAAAAAATGGCAACTCTGGGGAGAGAGTTTCCATGGGGCTGGGGGCCTCCCTATCCCCCTCAGCACTGCTATCAAGCATAGCAGTCATAACCCTTTTGACCTGAGCAGCTAGCCACCAATTCAGGATCAAGTAGATCGTTCTAGTTAGGAGGAGAAACTGGTGGCAAGTCAGATATTTCTTAGCTGCAGTTTTGTTTACTTACAAGCACTGTGCAAAGTCCCGTGCCTCTAAACGCAGAGAGAATCAAATAGCAGGAAACAATTTATTTTGCTGAGAGCACCAAGAATGCTCTTTTCAGCCTGCACCGCCAACCCAAAAACCTCTCCACCTGTTTCTTCCAGGGTCACACACTGTGGTCTCGGTTGCTCCTTCAAACTGTCTCCGGCCTGGTCTACACTAGGAATTTACTTGGGTATAGCCATATCTCTCAGAGACGTAAAAATCCACATCCTCAAGAGAGACACAGGTATATCAACCTAACCCCTGGTGTGGACAGCACTAGGTTGACGGAAGAATTCTCCAATCGACCTGGCTATTGTCTCTCAGGGGGTGGATTACCTATGCCGATGGGAGAAGCCTTGGCATAGGCTGCATCTTCTCTGAAGTGCTGGTGCCACTGCAAGGGTTTATGTGTAGATAAGCCCTTAGTCTTTCAGTTTTATGTCTGGTCTGGCTTCCCACATGCACACACGGCCCTACCCAAAATAATACTCAGCAAAAGCTCTTGGGCAGATTACATTCTCCTTTTGTCCCTACTCTTGCAGTCATTAACTGAAGGGTGAGTTTACATCTATTAGTCTCAATAAGAATTTAAATCAACCCCTAACAAGGTTTCACCCAACTCATAACAGTATTCTAAAGTATCACAACACAGTGAGTACAAGACATCTCTTGGGAAAGACCCACCTCAGCAAGTACGCACATGAATCACCCCATTGACTACCAAGTGACAGAAGAGTCAAAGGGAATATTCACATGCTCAGAATTAAGCATGTGCTTAAGTGGTTGCACCATCAAGGGCTAAAACTGTGTTATTACTAGAAACTGTTCTTACCGGCATAAAATATGGTGGGCAGGGGGGTTGCTTAGCAATTTTACGCTGGAGTTGTGCTGCCCTCATAGTAGAGACGTTCATTTCACATTCAAACTGGAATGATTTTGGGAAGTTTTCTGGCCTGTGTTATACATGTGGTCAGACTAGTTCCCAGTGGTCCCATCTGGTCTTGGAAATCTAGGAATACAGCCCTCGCCCTTGGCTTTCGCAGGAGAGATGGGCCTTGTGAGTTTGAAACTTCTTAGTAAATTTGTAGATGTCATATGGAGATTTTTTTCTGCTAACCATTAGGGAACTAATTAAAGAAACAAGTACAAGACTGCCACTTTAGCAATTTAGGACCATACAACCTAGAAGGAGATATTATAAGGTGGGTCCATAATTTGTTGGAAAACCGTTCCCAGAGAGTAGGGATCAATGGTTCACAGTCAAGCTGGAAGGGCATAAAAGTGGAGTCCTCCAGGGACCAGGTCTGGTTCTGATGCTGTTCAATATCTTCATCGGTGATTTAGATATCAGCACAGAGAGTACACTTATACAGTTTGCAGTTGGTACCAAGCTGGGCGGGGTTGCGAGTGTTTTGGAGGACAGGATTAAAATTCAAAATGATCTGGGCAAACTGGAGAATTAGTCTGAGGTAAATAGGATGAAATTCGATAAGGCCAAATGCAAAGTACTCCACTTAGGAAGGAACAACCAGTTGCACACATGGGAAATGACTGCCTAGGAAGGAGTGCTGTGGAAAGGATCTGGGGGTCAGAGTGGATCACAAGCTAAATATGAGTCAACAGTGTAACGCTGTTGCAAAAAAAGCAACCATCATTCTGGGAGGTATTAGCAGGAGTGTTGTAAGCAAGACATGAGTAGTAATTTTTCCGCTCTACTCTGCGCTGATTAGTCCTCAGCTGGAGTATTGTGTCCAGTTCTGAGCAGCACATTTAGGAAAGATGTGGCCACACTGGAGAAAGTTCAGAGAAGAGCAACAAAAATGACCTAGACAAGGTCTAGAAAACATGGGCTAGGAGGGAAGATTGAAAAGATTGGGTTTGTTCGGTCTGCAGAAGAGACGACTGAGGGGGCACAGGGTAACAGCTTTCAAGTACATAGAAGGTTGTTACAAGGAGGAGGGAGAAAAAAATTTCTTCTTAACCTCTGAGGATAGGACAAGAAACAAATTGCAGCAAGGATGGTTTAAGTTGGTGTGACAAAGTGGAGATGTCCCAGTGTTTCCTCCGAATGCTGTGTGTGTGCCTCCGTCTACCCCATATGTTACTCATGTATTTCCCCATATGTTATTCATGTATTTCGGTGATGGGACCCGGTGTGTGATCATTGCAGAGACCACCAGAGGGCAGAGGCCACATGTATGCAGACCAGGGCAGACCCCCCTTTGCCCTCCTGGGTCAAACCAGCTACAACAGGTTGTAACACCTTGTCTGGGAAAGAGACAAAGGACAGGGGAAGGGCCAGAGGCCGGGGTCTGTCCAGTGGCTGGGAGGAAAGTCAGTTGCCTGTGAGGGGGTCGAGGGGAGTGGAGCCCAAAACGGGACTCTGAGACTCCAGTCACTGCTGTAATTCCTAGTTAATCTGCTAACAAAGTCTCTCTATGCTGAAAAGCTCCAGAAGGGTAGCCGTGTTAGTCTGTATACAGCAAAAACAACGAGAGTCCTGTAGCACCTTAAAGACTAACAAATTAAGTAATTGCCACTGTTCACACATAATCATCCTCTAATCAACAATTGTGAATAGGCCTCATCTACTCTAACTGAATGGACTTTGTTAGCACTTGCCCTCCACATGGTTGTCTCTCACCCTTGGATGTATATATATACACCTCCTACCTGTGATTTCCACTTCATGCATCTGACGAAGTGGGCTGCAGCCCACGAAAGCTTATGTACGCAGAAATGTGTTA
>NW_027131269.1:0-226810 GCF_026122565.2 Emydura macquarii macquarii
CTTATTTAGTTTGCAGAAGAGAAGTGTGAGGGGATTTGATAGCAGCCTTCAACTACCTGAAGTGGGGTTCCAAAGAGGAAGGAGATAGGCTGTTCTCAGTGGTGGCAGATGACAGAACAAGAGGCAATGGTCTCAAGTTGCAATGCGGGAGGATATTACAAAATACTTTTTCACTGGGAGGGTAGTGAGCACTGGAATGGGTTACCTAGGGAGGTGGTGGAATCTCCATCCTTAGAGAGGTCTTTAAGGCCTGGCTTGACAAAGCCCTGGCTGGGATGATTTGGTTGGGTTTAGCTCTGCTTTGAGTAGGAGGTTGGACTAGATGAGCTCCTGAGGTCCCATCCAATCCTAATATTCTATGATTCTTTGCACTCACGTGGAGCCCCATTCACATCAAGAGGGTTCTGTGTAGGGGTCCATGAACTTCAATGACGCACTATGTGGAACAAGTTGCAGGATGCGTAGCTTAAGCTTGCTTTAAATGAAAGCTGTGAATGTGGAGAACATGTGTCAAATGCATCAATAAATAAAAGAGCCCCCCAAAACCATGCAATCGGTTCTTTTCCATGTCTGCAATTTTCCCCTATTCCTTGAGGAAAGTGGCTTTTCCAGGGGTAGATGAATTTTGCAGAGTTTCAGTGAGTCAACTACATTTCCAGCAGTCAGGGTCGGGCACCTTGGCCTGGCAGGGAAAATGAATGCACAGCTCTCTAACCAGGCAATGTGCCTTTAAAAAAAGCGGGGCTTCATCAGACTGCAGAAATCTTAAGAAATGCATTTTTAAATTTGATTTTTTCCCATCTACATTTTAACAATTAAATGCATTCGGCTTTTCTCGTGGAGGATCAGCCATATCAGGTTCAGAGTGCGAGTCCCCAGCAAGGACTGCTGTTCAGATAGTTAAAAGTTTGTGAAATTAACATAATCTTAACTACATAGGGTTGGGGTGGAAGGGGAAATGGTGATTTGGAGGAAATGGAGGACACATAGAGCCCCTGCCATGAGGAAGGTATGACACTTTAGCAGGTCACCCACTGTGTCCAGGTGAATCACTATCACCTGCTTACCACTTGAGAGAGCCTTATCTGTGCCCACCAGGGAAAAGTCTCCCAACTCTGCCAGCCCCAAACACTCCACTCTTGGGTCCATGAGCCCCACCTTTTACCTCTTAACTTTGTTCCCTAGTAACTTATACCCCCCAATTTGTTGCACTTTCTGGGCACCTGCAGTGTTCACCGATCCGCTCCTCCGGGGAAGCAGGGCACCTCCATTCACTGCTTTCATCTCAGTTCAATACTCTCCATAGCACAGGGCATTTAAATGTGTCTATAATAAAACCATATTGAATTTTCTTTTTTAACAGAGCTTGAGACAGAGATTCATGTAAAAGCATTTGGAAACAGGGTTACAGGTAAAAGAAAAAAAAGATTCAAGCTTCAGCCTGTACTTCTTAACAAGTTACTTTCCCATCTAATAAGAGGATGGGAGGAAGGCACGCAGGGAGCTTGTGGGGCAGAATGGAGGGATGCCAGGAGCCTCCCGGTTCAACTTACAAAAGCAACAAAGCGTTTGACCCCCTAGTCTTAACTAGATAGGCTTTGCTACCCACAGTTGGGACTCCTGCTTGTCCAGGTCCCTAACAGAGAGAGAGAATGAAATACCTGTTAGAACAAGCCTGGGCAGTGGAGAAATAACGTCTTCCTTTTCTTTTATAAAAAGGCTTTCATGCTGCGCTATAAAGGCCTGTCTGAGCACTGGATCGGCCTGCGGCGGGAAGAGGGCCAGCCCTGGAGATGGGTGAACGGTGCAGAATTCAACAACCTGTGAGTCTTCTTTCTTTCTAGGTGTTGGGACACATGTGACTCAAGCAAACATTGAACCCGTGCCAGTCTAAGATTGGTTGGAAGACAAAACCACTGATAATCTTTCTCTGGCATTAAACAGACCGAACATAGTATTTTGGAACTCCTACTCGGCGCTGTCAGGGAGTTGAGGGGGAGGGGGCTGCACTGTTTAATGGAGCTGGCTTTGAGGGGACGTTTGGTCTTCTGTATGTCTGTTTGCACTGTTGTAGCAACGTTACTGGCTGAGGTCCCCTGTGTAACAGACACAGCCCAAGGTAAATTTATTATTATTATTATTACTGATGTTGGCATTATGGAAACAGCCAGGGTCTCCAGCTGAGATCAGGGCCCATTGTGCCAGGCAGACACACAGTGAGAGACTGTCCTTGCCCCAAAGAGCTTACAGTCTAAATAAACAGGTCAACCAGGGGTTGGGGGCAACAGAAGGTACACGCAGATCGAATAGTGTGATGGGCTGCAGACATCCTGCCTTTGGTCCGAGCCCCATCCGGCCTGAAGTTTTGCCTGCATTAGGGAAGTACCAGTGCTAACCCCAGTGCTGTCTGCTGAACATAGGAGGGCATCATACAATGAACTGAATTTGGTCGTAAAAGAAATAGCCAGGGAATGCTGGGCACAGATGCCGTGGGGAGGCAGCATGGGGAAGAGCAGTGGAGCGCAGCGTAATTAGGGCCCTGTTGCTGCTTGCCTTAATCTGCTGTGCTATGTAATATGCAGAGGCGTGACTCACGGCTCAGTGGTGCTTGCATTGCAGGTTTGGAGTCAAAGCAAACGGCAAATGCGCATATCTGATCGATGCTGTCGTCAGCTCCTCGTGGTGCCACACTCTGAGAAACTGGATCTGCACCAAACGCGACACATACATGAACGGCTAAGAAAAAACAGACATGCCACAGTGCTCAGTGCCTGACGCCTCCCAGCGACATGTATGGGATTCAATCAGGTCCAGCTTGTTAGACTTCTGATCTGCTTTTTCTGCGGTGCTGCCCCCATAAGTGCATGTTTGGAATGGGAGGAGTGAAATCACGGTTGCAATGATTTGGGCCGCTGTGACATGACAGCACAACGTGCAGGGTGCTGATAAGATGGCTGGAGAGTTCCAGACTCTGAACTACCTTTCAGTGAAGAATTTCCTTGCTGTCTAAGGACTACTCCGGGGAAGAGCAATACAGAGGTGACTCTTGTTGATACTGGATGCTTAGTGATCAGTGTGAATACCAGTGAGACATAGTACACCCGATTTGCAGATCAATAAGGATGGGCAAGGTTTTCTAAATCTGGAGAGCTAAACAGTCACTCAGAAGGCTCTATATAGGAACGTTTTTCCTCAGAGGACCTGCCAGGGAGTCAGTGGATTCCTTTGGTCCGACTGGCAGCACCTTCCACAGAATCTGGCGTTGATGAAGCATGCCCCTTTATCTAAATGGTGACTTTTTATACCTTTCTATACACAGCTTTCACCTAATTATCTCTCTACTAATTATTAAATATTCTATTACCTATATTGGGTTCTCACCCTTGACTGCATTCCATTCTCACCATGATAAGTGGGGTCGTCAAAAGAACATCTGGTGACAGGAGAGGTGGTGAGAAAGTATGTCCCTTGGCAGTGGAAAAGTGTACCCCCAGACCTTCAAGGATAATTTGTTATTCCCCTCACCGTTATCTATGTGCAGCTGCAAACATACATGTTATGTATTTCGTCTCATTATGAGCTATGATATGCAGAAACTGAGACATCTGCAAGTTACTCAGTAGTCCTATTTGTCTCTGCCAACTGGAAGATGTCAAGCTGCGATGCTGGAATGGTCAAACAAGCAGCTTAAGCTATGCTAGGCCTCGGAACCGTAGCCAAGCAACTCAGATTGCACTGGGCCTCCAATAACTCTTAGGTGCTGTGTTGGGTAACAGTGACAGGCCTGCTGTTAGCTTATTTTAAGAGCAGGGCAGAAAGGGTGCTGCTGAGTAACTTGGTGCTGATCTCTCCTCACAGTAACACCCAAAGGCTCTAATGAAGATCAGGGGTGTTACCTCACAGACTGTGATCTGCTATTAGTGTGCTCAGGAATTGACACGACTCTCGTTGGATAATGACAGAAAGGCTTTAATTACTATACTTATAAACATATAAAATGAGCCCCCAAACCAAAAGTCCAGTATATTTTAGCTGCAAAAGCAATTATCCTCACCAATGCAGGCAAGAGGCGGTGATGGTTTCTTAGCAGTTTTCCCCGGGAGCCTGGATCCGTGGTCTCAGAAGACAGCTGGGCAAGATGTTAGTTCTTCTCAGTTTCTTGTCAAGAGTGATTCTTCTTCTCTTGAAGCTTGCCTGCTTGCTTATTTCCATTGCTTCTCTTTTATATTCTTAAATCCAATGTTTTTCAAAGCATTTTGGTAATTTACATGAGTAACCACAGGAATTCCAGAAAACAATACAAGAGGGAGAGACCCATGTGCTTTCATTGGTGAAAAGGTGCTAGCCACCTAGATTTGTTCTTTAGTTTCAGTGTTCCACCCTTCAAACAAAGGGGTATTGGGGTTGTTGTGATTAAATTGAGCAATACCTGGGGTGGCATCCAGCCATTAGCTTTGATCATAAGGAATTTTGAGAGGTCTGGAGCCGTGAAGGTCTAGCACGCCCTGCATTTAACACATTTCTGTTTACTGCATAGATGAGTTACTCCCAGAGGATAAATTCATTAGGGAAAATGGTCCAGACAGAGAGGCAATTAATAAACAGTTATCTTAATGAAATACCAGACATACTTTGAGAATAGAAAGACAGCATGGATGTGTTGCAATGAGAAACAATCACCCCTTTTCAAAAGGAACTCCAGTCACTATTTCATATACTCTGCAATATGCACTTATTAATTTGGTAGTTTAATTTTATAAGTAGGCCCAGCTTAGCTGAAATTTCATGGTCTGCAAGGGGCACCATTTTGATAGCTGCTGTCCTAACAAACGTCAGTAAGACTCGTTCACAACCCCAAAGAACTTGCAGCCAAAAATAGGCGATGCCGGGAGTGGGAGGAGGGATACAGCACCCAAGCAGAATGTCTGGGGCTTCCTCTTCCACATTCTTAAATGCAACCCTTCTCCCTCTTTATTTCTTAATGTGTTTGTATCTTACCCAGCAGAGTCCGAGCTCTGCTTTCTAGAGATGCTGGGCTGATGAACCTCATCAGGAATTAATGCCCGAAAGGGCTATCCATTCATTTGAAAGCCTTTGGACAGATTGAAGTGTCTTAGAAACTTGAGGTAATAACTTTTATTGGACCAACTTCTTTAAGCTTTGCTTTCTTTTTCTTCATGTTGTGGAGTTTCAGACGGCAAAATGCGGTATCTCCCATTGTCGTATGCACTGTAGTTGTAGCCGTTTTGGTCCCAGGATAAAAGATATTACCTCACCCACCTTGTCTCTCCTGGAAGCTTGAATTTCATTGGCTTTCAACAGGAGTCCAGGTATGTCTACACAACAGCAGCACAGCTACGGCGCTGCAGCTGCACCACTATAATGCCAGAGTGCACATGCTTCCTACAATGGCAGAAGGAATTTTTCCATCTGTGTATTTAATCTCCCTCTCTGAGATAATTCTTCCATCGACAGCGGGGGTTAGGTCGACCTAACTATGTCACACAGGGTGTGAAATTTATCATAGCGCTGAGCAATGCAGCTAGGTCAATCTGATTTTAGGTGCAAACCAAGTCTCGCACCCATCCTGCAGTGGTGTAAACCAGCTGTTTAAGGAAGTAGAGAATCAGGTCCCAGGGCGTTTGCAATGATGCCTGGACAAACTGTGAACAGGCAAGAGGCTAGACTTCATTTCACCATCCATTATCCCAGCCAGCCTCCCACAAGCTGCATGTATTTGGGAGAGACTTCAGGGGAATGCCCCTATTTCACCTTAGCTTAGTGAACCCACTAATGGGCTACAGTATTCGTTATACTTGAAAAACAACCATGAATAAGAGTTGTGAGAAAGCTCTTCCTCTACCTCAGGTCCTTCTAGTGGTAGGTCAGGGAATTGCTTCACCCCTTAGTGTTTCTTCCTCCCTCTAGTGGTGAGTCAGGGTAATGCAGTCGCTCTAAGATGGCTGCTCCCTGCTGGCTCCCAGTCCTGCTTCTGGTTCTCTTAGGCCCTTGCCTCTTCAGTGGGCTTCTTTCCCCTCCAATAAATAGCCGGTGGAGGACTGGGGGACGGTGGGGCGGTCACACCCTCGACTCCAGGCCCCAACCCAGGGACCCTACAAGCAGCAGCATCATACTGTGGCTTCAGGAAAGCTGCTGGCTTCCCTGGGTTACTTCTCCATGCCCCTTGACTTCATGTCTGTACCCTGCTCAGACAGGGGCCCTTCCTGGACTCCTTACTAGGAAAGGTTCTTGATCTCTGACAGCTCCACAGGTGTGGTAGTGCCAAACCAAATGTTTAGTTCAATCTTTCCCTTCTGGCAGGGTTTCTCCTTTTAGGTCTCCAGGGCTGGGAAAGGTCCTTTGCCCTTTACAGGCAGGGTTTTTCCCTCCCTCAGTCTTTGTAATTGCAGAGTCCTTTCCTGCCAGCATTCTGCTCCATCTCCTACACCCTTCCGACTCTTGACAGCATCTTGCCTACTTGCTCCCATAACTCCAGCCACACCCGTTCTCTGCAGGGGAGGCTTTTAACAAGTCCTGGGTGGGGCCTTGGTTGGCTCCAGGTGTATTAATTAACCGGGAACAATCCCTGCTCAGCTACCGGGGGAAAAGGGACCTACTGATCCTGAGGCTGATATATTGGCCTTCTAACACGAACCAGTCCAGCTCACTTTTGCTTTGAGGTACTTGAATTTTTTTACCAAAGCCACGCCACTGTTGCCTACAGTTACCCTTAGTATGTCTGCAGCTGTTCCATTAGTTGTGGAGTACAAGATTGCTGATATGGGACACTTAAAATACTACCTTGCCCCAAAGATTGAGGATCAGCAGGATAGTTCTTAAAATGCGCTAGGATCATGGGAAGATCCACTGAGAGTTCTTGGGAGACGAAAACTCCTTTTCTGAGAAGGAAGAAAGATTCCAGTTTTATTAGCAGTCTGAAGCATCACATCATGTTTGTAGATATTTCTTTGTAAATATTTTTTCAATTTATTTTGTTTTTGTATCTACTTTGAAAAATATTTGTATCTTTGCTATTTTAGGCTATTGGTCTATTTACACACTCTTTTAGATACTGTTTTTAGAAACTTAAGATTTTACTCCCTGTGGAAGTTGCTAGTGGTAAAGGGGTGCAATATTGAATTTCTAATACAAACAGTAATCTGTTAAAGATAGTGATTGTGGTCCTGTGGGCCATATTAAGTATCTTAGATTAAAAAAATAAATAGGAAGATTTAGACTAGACCTTAGGAAAAACATCCCAACTTTAACGTTAGTTAAGCACTGGAATAAATTACATAGGGAGGTTGTTTTGCACAGCAGGATTTTAAGAACAGGTTAGACAAAGGCCTGTCAGAGGTGGGCTAGTGGTTCCCAACATTTTTGAGTCAAAGTCCCACTAGTAAACACTAGGTGAAACATGTTCCCCCACCTTACTCTCCCTAAACCAACTATACACACATATAACCCATATAAACACATATAATGATGATAATAACAACACTAAATTACATAATAATAACAAGCTACTATTACCTGAATAAGTAGCTAAGCCTACCGTAGCGCAGCCGCCACCACACGCCCCGTGTGTCCCCATCTCTTTCCAACCCTCATGGACTGAGAGTCATGAAGACAGGTTCTGGCGCATTGGCTGGGGCTGCTGCAGGCCCCACTGGCGTGGGGCTGCTCCTCTCTAGCCAGGCGCCCAGCCAGTGTGGGGCTGGGGACAGCTGCTCCTCTGCTCTGGCCAGCATGGAGCTCGGGGGGGGGGGGCTGTGCACGACAGGTGTGGAGCTTGGGGGGCCTGCTCTTCCACACCAGCTAGTGTCGAGCCCGAGGCTGCTGTGCTTGGTGAGGAGCTTAGAAGGGGCTGCTAAATGACCTCAATATTAGAATCATAGAATCATAGAATCATAGAATATTAGAGTTGGAAGGGACCTCAGGAGGTCATCTAGTCCAACCCCCTGCTCAAAGCAGGACTAACCTCAGCTATATCATCCCAACCAGGGCTTTGTCAAGCCTCAGCTGAAGCCTCATGGACCCCCTGCAATCTTTGTCCCCCCTCCCCCACCAAGGTGGTCCCACCCACCATGGTTTGGAACCGTTGGACTAGACAATACTTAGTCCTGATTCAGTGCAAGGGACTGGGCTAGATGATGTATCAAGGTCCTCTCCAGTCCTACCTTTTTGTGGTTCCATCTCCATTTCCCCCTCCACCTCTAGAATACTGGTAAGTTCTTGCCTTTGGGAAAGCACTGAGATCTACAGAAGAAGAGCACTACATGCTAACGATGATGGTTATTGAGGTTTGTCTGGGTTGTCATGGATCCACAGGCTCAATGTTCTGAACCAGTCCTGGGAAGGACCTCTTCAGGGTGCCAGAACCTCTTAGGGTCTCACTCTGTCACTAGGGTAAGCCCCTCGGCTTTACCGCCTCCTTGGATTGAAGCGCTAAGCCTCCAGGACCCCTGCTGCACACCATGAGCTCCCTCCAGCGAGGCCACCTGAGGGAGATTTGTACCCCAAATGAAGCAATGCACCTCCCCCCCTCACAGTAGTGGGTCTAGGATTATTTGGTCTTGCCTCAGTGCGGGCGGATGGATTTGATGACCTCTTGAGGCCCTTTCCAGCCCTATATTTCTATGATCTTTCCAATTGAAACCTGTTCTGCTGGAAAATTTTCAACCAGTTCTAGTGTCTCACTTTAACAGGACTCATTGCAAGCACTATACCAAGCCAGAGGAAAAATAAGGTCCCTGCCCCAAGGGCTTTACAATCTATGTCTTAGTGAGATTCAGGTCTGTCCTTGGGCATCATCCCACCTCGCTGTACCTCTCACCAGACCCCAGTGGGAATGCATTTCCCAAGAGGAGGGGTGCGCACATGCTCACGCAGGAAACCTGCAGCGCTGCAGGACTGTTCAAGTGTGAGCATCTCTCTCTGAAAGCGCAAGGCTGTGAGCCCACGTTGCAGGGGTCGGTTTCCAGCCATAAAAGTGCAGGGGATACCAAACCTAATCTCTGTGCAATGGAAGGGATCTGGAGACTGAAATGCAGGGCATTTGAGAAGCACGTGTGACAAGCAGTCACACCCAGGAATAAACCAGGGACTTCCAGAGCTAAAAGCATGAGATGCTGCAGCTAGAGTGAAAATTCTGCAGGACGTTAACAATTCATACCCCGCACAGACTGGCTCACCAGGGGTTTACACGTGCTCTGGGAAATGGGATTAACAGAGCTAATTTGCCAGTATTCCCCTCTCCCCCGTTACACAGAGCCCTCTTCACTCAGTCCAGTGCTTAAAACCAGGCTTGCCAGGGCTGAGCCCTGATATCTTGGAGCTTGGCAGTTCATAGCCCTGGCACCTTGCTGCATCCGTTATGAGTGTAAAAAAATTGCTTGAGCCCAGGCACCTCTTGCATGATGTAGGCAAGGTGTGAGTGGCCCTCCCCTACTCTGAAAGGGGAGGCACTTTATTTGCATAGGCTCTGTATTTGCATGGGTACAGCTAGGTGCTCAGCGTGATTGCACTGTATCTGCATAAGCACACCTAGGTGCTGAGCATGATGGAAAATGATCAGTCTGGCTGGGATTGGTTACAAATCACTTTAGTGTTAATTGCAGGGGTAATGAAATGTTGCCCCCCAATTGTATGAACAAATGGCAGCAGAAGTGTGCTTAGATTCACTCTCATCTGAACAGAACTCAACAAAAGAGGCTATTGGATGCTAGAGCACTGTAAGAGTAGTAGTTGGGGGTATTGTCCTTCTGCTGAGGCTGCACTAGTCCTGATCAAAGGTTACTGTTGGATTGATTATTTTCTTCCCCTGTTAAAAGGTAGAATTAATTATTCTTCCTGGATTCTTTTGTTTTGTTAAAAACAAGGACAATGCTTCTCTATCAGCAGAGCATTTTCCTATGTTCTTGAAACTGAAGTTGCTAAAGGAGCTAAGAAACTTTGAGAGACTTACAGATGACCAGCAGAGGGGGCTGGTTAAGCTCCATGATCAAGAAGTGGACAGTGCAACTACAATGGTTGGTAAAGCAGGGGAGCGTGAGAAGGGAGAGGTGATGGACATGCCCCATGTACTCTGGGGTGGGTTCTGCTCATTGTGTTTATGAATTCTGTTTGTACTGTTTTCCCAAACCAGTGCAGTGTTACTTTCTTCCTTTTATTAAAAGATTCACGTTCTACACTCAGACTCTGTGCTGGCGAGAGGGGAAATATTGCCTTTCTGGAGCACCTAGGAGATAGAGTGTGACTCCCCAGATGACTAGATGGGGACTCGAGCCGTTTTGGTCTTGTCTCATTGCAGTTTGGTTTTGTCTCATTGTGGTTGGTGTTGTCTCATTGACAGGAGGCCCTAGCTATAGAACCCGGCTCTTGCTGCTGCTGACTCTGTCTAGCAAAGGGTTACATTTACAGATTAAGCCCTGGCTCAGACCCTGACTGGTGGAGAGCTAGCTCCACCCCCTCCCCACGTGCACCCCCTCCTTTCCTGCTCACATGTGAGATCTGAGGCTGGCTCCTCTGTCAGGCAGCAGAAGTCGAGCGTCTCTTCTCCCAGCCGCCTTGTGAGAGCTGTGTCCCAGGTGAGAGGGCTGGAGCTAGGGGAAGGGAGCCCAGGTTGGGGGGTCTCTAAGCCATAACCTGGGCTACTCAGGCTCAGGCTCAGGCAACTGGGGCCAGGACCCTGCTGTGTCTATGGAAGGGTCTCATGAAGCTTGCAGAAAAGTAGAGCTCCCCACAACACAGTGGGGTGGTCAGAATCCTCCTTCCTTCTGCTGTATCGGGCACCCTTCATGGGGTAGGCAGCAGGTGGCTCTGGCATGTGTGTTTGGGGAGCGGGGAACAGGAATTGGCCAGGCTGCTGCCTAGGGTGCCCAGTAGAGATCCAGACTGGAGAGCTGGTGGCGGGTGCGAGGGGTTGGGAGATCACTGAGCATGCTCAGCACTAAGACTGAGGTCCCTGTGGACCCAGAAGGTGATAGGAACATGCTGAGTCATAATGCGGATGCTCTGCGGAGTCCCCATGCGACTCTGGTCTTGGGTGGGGAATGAGTTGGTGGGGCAGTGAGTCATGGCCTGGGGTCTCCTGGGAATCCACAAAGTGGTTTAAATAAAAAATGACCCAGACAAGCTTTGGCCCCCAAATCTATATTTAAAATAGATGACAACAAGGGAATCTTCTCCTAGTCCAGCAGGAAAAATCTGCCCATTGTAAACCCTCATCCAGCACATGGACACCGCTGGATCCAGACACCCGACCCCAATGCACCTGACCCTAAATTTTATCATCCTAATAGAGAGCAAGTGTTGTGCTGCTCTGAGACCATCAGAATGGAGGTGGTTGAGGGGGGAAGGTCCAGATCATCACCAAAAGCAATATCCCCATAGCAGGATGCGATCAATTTCTGGGCACACACCTCCTGCAAATACTCCTGTCTAATAAGATAAGAAATATTACTGGGTGCCAGTCTACCCTCCAAATTTAGATCCTGGCTCCAAAGATGCTCTTTGTTCTTTTGCATTCAGTGGCAAAAAGAATGGGGAAAAAAAACACCCCACATCTTTTTTAAAATGGTGTGGCTTTTTTAATCCAAAACTGAAATTTTCACTTTGAAATTTCCTGCTGGAAAATTTCTGTAAAAACGACACTTTTCTCAAAAAATACCCCCTTATTTTTGGACAAAACCTCAGTCTTTGGCTGGAAAACAGTGGTCAAAAATTTATGCAGTTCTACTGGAGTGAGTATTTGGGCCAGTGGCTTGTAAATTGAGGGAAGGCTCCAGAATGCAGCTGTCACCTGTCCTGTGTTTTCTTGGGGGAGTGCTCCTCGCCCTAAGGGAAGGGCTGTCTGCCAGCGGTGGGCTGTTTGAAAGCAGTTTTGAGTAGTCCAGTAAGGCATTTAGACAAGTCACTACACACTTAGCAAATAAGCTGAAAGATGCCACCTATTGTTTTCTTACACAGGCTAGCAGTTCTCAGGAAACAAATGAGAAACAGCTGGCTGGATTCTTATCCAGAATAGAACATTCTGGTTTTAGAATCTGACCAAATATCCCCTTTTTAGGTTCTGAGAATTACAGCTGTGTAGAAGAGCATGACAGGTCAGAGTTAGTGGGTGGGAGGGGACATGAGATGGGAAGACTCAGTAGCAATATCCAGGCAGTACTGGGAGATGTCCCGATTTTATAGGCACAGTCCCGATATTCAGGGCTTTGTCTTATATATGCACCTATTAGCCACCATCCCCCATCCCAGTTTTTCACCCTTGCTAAATTTGTTTAACAACTTCATTAATGATGTGGAAGATGGGGTAGATTGCACCCTCAACAAGTTTGCAGATGACACTAAGCTGGGGAGAGTGATAGATATGCTGTAGGGTAGGGATAGGATACAGACAAATGGGAGGATTGAGCCAAAAAATATCTGATGCGATTCAACATGGACAAACGCGGAGTCCTGCACTTAGGATGGAAGAATCTCATGCACTGCTACAGGCTGGAGACCGACTGGCTAGGCAGCAGTTCTGAAGAAAAAGACCTGGGGGTTACAGCAGATAAGAATGTGGCTATGAGTCAGCAGTGTGCCCTGGTTGCCAAGAAGGCTAACGACATATTGAGCTGCATTAGTAGGAGCATTGCCAGCAGATCGAGGGAAGTGATAATTCCCCTCTTTTCGGCACTGGTAAGGCCACATTTGGAGTATTGTGTCCAGTTTTGGGCCCTTCACTACAGAAAGAATGTGGACAAATTGGAGAGAGTCCAGAGGAGAGCAACAAAAACAATTGAGGGGTTAGACCACATAACTTTTGAGGAGATGCTGAGGGAACTGGGCTTATTTAGTCTGCAGAAGAGAAGAATGACAGGGCATTTTATTAGCAGCTTTTAACTACCGAAAAGGGGGTTCCAGGGAGGATGCAGCTAGGCTGTTCTCAGTGGTGGCAGATGACAGAACAAGGAGCAACGGTCTCAAGTTGCAGTGGAGGAGGTCTAGGTTAGATATTAGGAAAATCTTTTTCACTAGGAGAGTGGTGAAGCACTGGAATGAGTTACCTAAGGAGGTGTTGGAATCTCCATCCTTAGTGGTTTTTAAGGCCCGGCTTGACAAAGCCCTGGCTGTGATGGTTTATTTGGGGTTAGTCCTGCTTTGAGCAGGGGTTGGACTAGATGACCCCCTGAGGCCTTTCCAATCTAATCTATGATTCTATCTGGTCAATCTAGTGGGAGGCTGGGGATGCGTGTGGGCAGGCTAGAGGGTGGGGGAGTTGTGTGCAGTAGAAGAGAATAGGGCTGTGCACAAGGGAAGGGTGTAAAGCGGGGAGCCCTGTGCCACAGTGCTGAGGCATCAGCGCGTAAAATCTGCATTGTGCACTGAAGCAGCATTGGGGGGGCAACTGAGGCAGGAGCACAAGGAGAGCCTGGTGCTTTGGGTCTGGTGCCTATCCCTGTTGCACCCCCATCGTGAACACCTCTTTCACATAGCACAGGTCTCTTCAAAACAATCCTCCTCGCCCCAAGCTCCCCCGCAGCCTTGCTTCCCCCTTCCACCAGACAGTGAGGGTGGGGGAGAAATGGCTGTGTGAGGGCATAAAGGGGAGGGAATATGAGGGGGCTAGGGTGAACCTTGTGGGGAGCAGGATTGTGTTTGGGGGAAATACTGGGGTGCTATGCGAAGGGAGAACCTGCATCTGGGGAGTCCAGTCAAAGCCCTGATGTCAAAGCTCCTGCTTTAGTTTCCCCTGGCAGTGCATCTGAGGCAGCAGTGTCTCGGGGAGCACTTTCCACCTAGCGTGTGATCTCTCAGAACCTTTTAAAGAATAGGGAAAGTCAGGTCTAATAATCTCCCATTGGGAACTTTTCAAGCCCTATGTCCCAGGTAGGTTACAGCAGTGCTTCCGCTACCCACCAAGTGCAGATCCACAGAAGCTGCCCTTTATGTATTCCGACTGTTCCATCTTGCATTGCAGATCAACCAAGAGCTGAAGAATGTCAGGGGTCAGGAGTCTCTCCAGGTGACTGGGACAGATTCCCTCCCCCTGATCCCCGCCAGTTACAGCAAGAAAGCAAGAAGCCCAGCATATGTCCTCCTGAGAAGAGAGAAAAGAATGGATCCTGCTGAGAAGAAACAGCGGTCAGAGGTTTATCCTAGTATCCCTGGAAACCCTGAGAACGGAGAGAAGCCAGGTAACGTAAGCCTGGTTCTGACCACTTCAGTGGGGGCTCTAGCTTTCTCGATTGTAAAGCGAGAAGGGACCACTGTAATCATCTGTTCTGACACCTTCACCACCCCCCACACACACACCCTGTCTCAAAGCACAGGCCATTGAATCCCACCCACTGCTTCCTGCATCCAGTGCACACCTCCTGAGGGAGTTAGAGCTTGGGAAAATGTACCGACCTCTAGCTTTGTACAGATGGGGCTTGGTAAAGAGCAGCTGTAGGAGGACTCTTACCTCTCAGTTCCTGTGATTGTAGCACCTATGAGGGTGGGTGAAGTTGCTGTGCCTTAAACACTATTGTAGGAGAGTAAAGAGTTAAAAGCTGGACAAATGGTCAGGCCTAAGTAAAAAATAAAAAGTTTAAAATCACAAAAATAGGTTGCCAGTAAAATGTTAAAGCTATAGCAGCAAAAAGTAATATAATAAAGAGAAATTATGTTTAATTAAATGCAAAAATAATTTCAACAAAAAAAGTGTTAAAAATAGCTTTTGTAAAATTTAATACTACAAAAATTAAAAACAATTAAACAGTTAAAAGTTAGGAAATTATTAAAAAGTAATAGTTATAAAAATAGTATAAAAGTAACAATATTATAAAAATATTTTAGTTTAATAATATTCAATGAAGTAAATATATATATGATTTAGTACAGTCACATTGCATAAAAACCTAATAGTTAAACAAATTACACAAAGGGGTCAGGTAGTGGCTACTACCATGTTTTTATCCCCACGAGCCTTTACAGCTATTCTAAAGAAAAATGGGCCCTTTTCCTAAAGGAATTGTCTGTAAACAATTAATTGTATATAACTGCTGCGGGCAGCAGGCAAAAAACCAATCTCATTTAAACCATTTAATTACTAAACAACTAGTCATATTTACAAAAAAAAAAATAAGGGGTTTCCATTAAAACGTAACTGTTTTTCAATTTACAAAATAATAATCTAAATATAGGTGTATAAAATAATTTAAAGTAGTGTAAAAATATTAAGCAAACACAGACATTGCTTGGCTTTGTTATTAAGCATTCTTTTTTTTTTTTTAAATATCTCAGTAACAAAAAAACATAGTTTTGGCAAAAACAAGCAAAACCAAAATAATAAAAAAATTCTAAATCAAAAAAGTCAAATTCAAAATTTGCAAAAATCTAACCCGCTTTGGTGGGCTCACATTTCTCCAGTAAAATGTCATAGTTCAATAGCCAAAAGCCAAAAAAAATAAAATCATTTTGTTTTTCAAAACTGTGAATGTTCCTGTAAATAATTCCCATGGCTGCTTAAGTAAAGTATAACCAACCTCGCTATCCACCCCTCTATCCAGTGGAACTCAAAGCATTTAACACAGAGAGTCCGAGCCATCATTTATGCTGGAGAATGTACCTTTCCCCTTCCTTTAACCAAACAAACAAATAATTCAATGGTCTGAGGTGCTTGGACATCTGACAGGAGTGTCACCCCCCTTTGAATTCCATTAAACTCTTCAGGAAGGGTACCACCCTTTAATTGAATCTGTCATACTACCCACCCCCAAATTAAAAAAAAAGCACCATCATTGGCCCTCTCCCTTCCCGCAAATCTCCCCCTCCTTCCAAAATACCAATTACCAAACCATCACTCCAAAAACCTATAGTCCTTAATGCATCAAAACTGCACGTATCTATCACCTAGTTCCCCATGAATTAGTTTCTAAGTAATACCTTTGAAAATTGTTCCCAATTTACCAGAGTAGGAAAAAATGTTGCTGTGGGCAACTACAAAGTCAGCAGGAGTTAATCTCTAAAAACAACAAAATGTTATTAACTATTTGTGGGAAGGGTGGAACTCTTTACAGGAAACTGACTCAGCAGCTCAAGTCCAATGTCTGGAATATGCCCTGAGGTTGCTGAACAGAGGGGGGATATTGCAGGGATCTGCATTAAGCTCCACTGCCCACTTGCTGGGAATAGTTATTTTATCCCTTGAAACCTCACCAAAAGCCTTATAACAAATTTAATAAAAATTGTCAAAACTATTTTATAAAAAAAAGCTTGTAACCGGGTCCAGCAAACTTTAACAAATCATTTTGTAAACCTCTTAGGGAATGCCCGTTTAAAAGTATGGCTGTCTAAATTAGAGGGTACCAATGCAGCAAAGCAATTAAAAAGCTATTAGCCTTTCAAAGCCACCTGGAGAACAACCCTCAGGGGAAAGAAAAGTAGCTATAGAGAATTGGACCTCTGCCACCCTACTGCAAGCAGGTTTCGGGGGTGGGTGCAAATGGGGATGGTCCCGAAAGCCGATGTGGCAGGTGCGGGTTAAAACAAATAACACACAGTTTCTGGTCGGGCCAGAGGTCTACTATCTATGTATGGGACTAATCTGGGCAAAACAAAGTAACACATAAAAAAAATAGTCACAAAAACCACCACCATTACAATGTATAGAACCAGTATCCCTTCAGCATTAAATAAAACAAAAAAACAAAAACATCTGCTAAAAAGAATCAGCCATGCTAAATAGCCAGGAGCTAAAAAATAAAAGGTGTGTGAAATGGGTGAGGTTTGAACCAGTAAACTTTTCCCTGCAACTAAAAAACTCCACCTAGCAAATCCACATACCAGCCATAAAACAGCTTCATATAACAGGACACCCAACAATTCCAGTGAACTGAACTGAGGCTGTACCAAAACCCTCCTAAATAAATTGGGACTGCCTGACACAACTTTTAAAACAACTCCAAATCGAGCAACACAGAATGCAAGTTTTAGAAGCCCAGGCCCTCCAAGGAACCAATGCGTTCCAACTAGCCGCTAAATTGCCTGCTAACTGTGCTTGAACTAATGTAGCCTGTGACCTTCAAACAAACTTTACAGACTCTCATTCGCTCCTCAGTCGTATTACTCATGTACAAATATTAATCATATTAGTTGGTTTTTTAATTATGTTTATGGGATGTTTAGAACTTTGCACCATGCTAGCCTCTCCCCAAAAGTCATACCTGTAATTTTAGGCATATTGTCCAGTCAATAACCTGCCTCCCTCATCTCCCCGTAGCATGACTGATGGATCAAGGTATTAGGCCATCTGGAGTCAGGGCCTCCTGGACCAGTGCCCCACCAGCCAGTGTGCGGGAAGGACGGACTCCTGGGCCTTTCTTTGAAAGAGAGTGGGAGAGTGTAGGAAAGTAAAGAGTTAAAAGCTGGACAAATGGTTAGGCCTAAGCTACAGGGAACGGGGTCATGGCACGGGCAAACCTTGTTTCTGCTAATTGGTATAATTTCTATTTGGAGTCTGTTATCTTTCTTCTTTTCCTGCCCTCCTGGCCACCTGCGCAGGGGATAAGGATCTATCACCACTCCTGCACAAGGCCTTTGGTGGGAAGAAAGCATTATCTTCCTTCCCCCTCTGGCCTGCCTTTACTTCAAAGAATGTTAGTGTAAAAGTAATAGGTTTTGAAGTGATGTGCCTGCCCTCTGTATGGTAATCCTGTAAACAACAAACGGGCAGGTATAATTATATTCATTATGTAGTTATTAATATTCATTATATAGGTGTCAATGTAACCAAATAAGGGTCGATGGGGAGTTGCTGGAAATGGATACATTTACATACTGTTATGGATAAAAGGATTGTAAAGTAACTCCCTCATTGCTCTCTCGCGGCGTCGAGGTGGAATGAGCAGGCAATTATGGGTTCCGTCTTCCCAATCCGCCCCCGGGACAACCTGTTTGGTTATTTCTAACAACTACTAAGGAAAATACTGGCTAAGGACATGTGGAAGACTGAACCTGTTCTGTCAGCTCCAAACTGCCTGGGTTCATTCCCTCAGGGTAAGCAGCTTGCCTAGATGCCAGGCCATCCAGATCTCCAAAAATCAGGGAAAGCAGGGGTCCCTTCCTATGGAGGTTGTCTAGGAGTGTGTGTGTGCCTATAAGGGTGGGAACACAAGGAGAGCAGGGGCCCTGTTGTCCAATGTGAGACCTAGCACAAACACATCCCCACCCCACAGCAAGCTTTAAGAAGCTGGTCTGCCTCCAGCAAGTGGACAACTACGTGGTCAGATGCCCATCAAACCCTCGAAGAACCCTCTGTTACCCCTTTTGACCTGAGCAGCTAGCCAAAAATGTGGGGTCTTGATGCTTTTCAGGGAGACTTATTACAATTTGAGGCAATGTCTGTCACTCCTTGATATTTGAGATGTTGCAATAGAAAATGTCTCAGGCTTTGTAACATCTAGTCCACCATCTCCACTGTCTGTACAGTGAACCTGCTAAGGTTTGTGGAGGGGTGTGTGCTGTAGGATTAGGCTTGTTTTTTTTGTTACCATGTTTTTCTATTGGTGTTTTTGTACCACACCCACAGCTGTGGTCCCTGTTTTTTAGCATCTAAAGCAGCATTTCCCAAACTCTGGGTCATGACCCCAAATGGGGTTGTGCCATCAGCAGATGGGGTCGCAACAATCCCTAGTTTGTGGAGGAGGCCATTTTGCTCCACACAGCATGACCTTGCATGTATGGTGTGTGTGAGGTCACACAGTATGAAGTGCAAAATGGCTTCCTCCATGCTGTCTGGGGTCGCGGCAGGAAATACTTCAGTAAAATGGGATCATGATGACAAAAAGTTTGGGTACCCCTGATCTAAAGTACAAATTAGCAAAACAGGATGTTTTCACTGAGAATGGATGGGGAAAGTGTCAGTTAAGCTATTTTTGTTTTGTTTTTTAACCTAAAATGACTGAAACAGTCATCATATTCCCCGTGTTACTAGATCAAAGCTCATGTGAGTCATGCTCTCCAGTGGAATATAGACAGAGATAGGTAAGCGGGGGAGGAGACGGGCAGACTAAGGTGTGCTTTTTAGGGCTGGTCTGCATGAGTGTAGTGTTCGGTATTTTTATCTCAGTGGCAGGATGGAGTACACTGGCAAAAGGATGTCAAAAGTGCTTATTTATTACATGAGATAGCATAAGGAAGACAGGAGCGGGAGTCCTTTACCATACAGGAACTGCAGCTCCGGCACAAGTCTTAAGATGAAAAGTACACTGAAAGTACAATTAACCACAAGGATATAAAGTAGCAACTTATAAGTACAGGACTTATTATTATCATGAGCTGAGCAACTGCAACAGCAGCGAGATAGCATAAGAAAAACAGGAACAGGAGTTCTTTACCATATAGGAACTGCAACAGCAGCAACAGTTAGTGAACAGAGAGGTGAACTATAAAGCAAGGAAGAGACCTGCCAAGAGGATACCTACAGCAATATACTCCTGGGGGCCCATCGATGTAAGAGAGCTAGCCTTATCTAAACGTGTGCAGGGACGCTTACCACTGCAAGAACGATGGAGACCCATACTTCGTTCTGATAAGTGAGTGACGTATGGGAACCGCCTTGACCAAGTCATCCGCTAGCGCTTCCACGGATCCACGGGGAGTCTCAGCTTGGGGAGGCTCTCGGGGGATTGATATACCCTTTTTCCCCCCTCACCTTGCAGCAAGCCTTACCCAGTAATACATGACGTATATCTCAATCCCAGTAGGGATTGGGCCTTAACACTTAGTTGCTATTAGTCTATTGGTAGTTAGCTAGGGACCTTCTGGAATAAGGTGACGTTAGTTGTTTACTTCAAAGAGAACTCAGCCATAGTCTTACTTTCCCTTTATTATTACTAAAATAGGAACCTTTTAGCTTATCAAGCATTAGCAAATGTCTGTGGTCGTCTCAGGATGCTCCAGACCCCAAGGCACTTCCTACTCTGGCCTAAGGTCGGGTAGAGGGAAGCGTCTGGGCTCTGCTCCTGAGAGGTTTTAACTCTTGCTTTTCAAGCTGCAGAAGCTTAGCATTGCTTTTAGGGCCTTGCTCTTGTCAAACTATACTGATTTCGCGTTACAAAGTCTTGCGCGCCCTAACAATGGGAAAGTTAAACTGGGCATAACTTCCCTGTGAATGTTCTTATTCTGCAATGAGTGGCTTTTTTGTTTCACTTTAACCCCTTCCAAAGCGATATTAGCTGAACTGGAATAAAGTCTCCCTGTAGGAGAATAACTGTTGGTTTAAATTCAAACCTTGGCTTACACTGGGATAACTCTCCCATGTAGACAAGCCTTTATATTCCAGTGGGTGGCAACTGATGGTCTGAAGTTTGTGGTTGTTTCCTTGGGTAGGAAGAGCTGGAAAAAGCTGAATCAGAGCAGACTTCCAGGTGTCAGACAAAATCTGCCCACACTCTCCTAGTTGCGAGAATCATCAGAGATGGCATTAGATGAGCAGGCAAAGACCAGCCCCACCTAGGCTATGATCTGAAGCACGATGAACAGGCCTGATGCTCATTAGAACTGGAATTTGGGAAGGGAATAAAAGGAAGCTAAGAAAAGGGACAGACGCAGCAAACCCCCAAAAAGCAAAGCGTAGAACCACCCCTCCAAGCCCTTTGTGTCTTATACTCTCAGTCTGTGCCAAATTACTGGACTTTGCAGAGTTTACCAGGCTCTTTTAACCCAACCATCTTAACTCGAAAATTCAACCATCTTGGGCAGCCTGAAATATGTCAACAGCCTTTCCGTTTCCCAGCATGCTTAGCGGGACTTTGGCGAAGTGACTTCAAGCCTCTCCCCAAAATTCCAAGCTAACAATCCAGAGTCCTTAAATCATAGAATCATAGAAGATGATGGTTGGAAGAGACCTTAGGAGGTCATCTAGTCCAACCCCCTGCTCAAAGCGGGGCCAACCCCAACTAAATCATAAAAACTAAACTAAACCAACTAAACGAAACCAATTATACCAATCAACTAAATCAAATAAATTAACTAAATAAACAACAAAATGGTCTAAACCAATCAACTAAATCCATGAGGGTCTTTGGCTCTCTCCTAGAGGCAGGACCCACTGACACAGAGGATGGGCTGGATGAGTGGACTATAAAATGAATAGAGAGCTGGCTAGATCATCGGGATCAATGGGTAATTATCAATGGCTCCATGTCTAGCTGGCAGCCAGTCACAAACGGAGTGCCTCAGGGGTCAGTCCTGGGACCGGTTTTGTTCAACATCTTCATTAATGATCTGGAGGATGGGGTAGATTGCACCCTCAGCAAGTTTGCAGATGACACTAACCTAGGGGGAGTGGTAGATACCCTGGAAGGTAGGGATAGGATACAGAGTAACATAGACAAATTGGAGGATTGGGCCAAAAGAAATCTGATGAGGTTCAACAAGGACAAGTGCAGAGTCCTGCACTTAGGACAGAAGAATTCCATGCACAGCTACAGATTGGGGACCGATGAGCTAGGCAGCAGTTCTGCAGAAAAGGACCTGGGGATAACAGTGGATAAGAAGCTGGATATGAGTCAGCAGGGTGCCCTGGTTGCCAAGAAGGCTAAGAACATATTGGGCTGCATGAGTAGGAGCATTGCCAGCAGATTGAGGGAAGTGATTATTCCCCTCTATTCAGCATTTATGAGGCCGCATTTAGAGTATTGTGTCCAGTTTTGGGCCGCCCACTACAAAAAGGATGTGGACAAGCTGGAGAGATTGGAGGGCAACCAAAGTGATTAGGGGGCTGGAGGACAAGACTTATGAGAAGAGGCTGAGGGAACTAGGCTTGTTTAATCTGCAAAAGAGAAGAATGAGGGGGGATTTCAGAGCAGCCTTTAACTACCTGAAAGGGGGTTCCAGGGAGGATGGAACTGGGCTATTTCCAGTGGCAGAAAATGACAGAACAAGGAGCAATGGTCTCAAGTTGCAGTGGGAGAGGTCTAGGTTGGATATTAGGAAAACGTTTTTCACTAGGAGGGTGGTGAAGCACTGGAATGGGTTACCTAGGGAGGTGGTGGAATCTTTATCTTTAGAGGTTTTTAAGCTGTGGCTTGACAAAGCCCTGGCTTGGATGATTTAGCTGAGGTTAGTCCTGCTTTGAGCAGGGAGTTGGACTAGATGACCTCCTGAGGTCCCTTCCAACTCTATGATTCTATGTCCATGGTGATAATCCCTAGCTGTTACAGCACTTTTTCATCAGGAGATTTCAAAGCATTTTACCAAGGGAAGTCAGTATCACAATCCCCGTGTTAGAGGGGGAAACTGAGTCCCAGCGAGGAGAAGTGACTTGCCTAAGTTAGGCAGAGGCAGAGTTGAGAACAGAACCAGGCCTCCGGCATCCCAGGGCAGTGAGCTGGTGAGCTGACTTAAACAGGTTGCCCCTAGTGAAGTACTGGGAGTGGGCGGGTGTAGGCCTGCCCACATTTAAAGGCCCTTCCCCCCAGACTAAGGAGAGTAGCCAATGAACCCAGCCTTTCAGTTTGTCACGGGAGGTACAACAAATGAAAAAACAGGGACAGGAGTGGGGATCACAGGTTCAAAATCAGGGATCCTGAGGGGGACACCGAGCAGCGAAACCAGGGAAGCATCCATTGTGCCTTGAAGGTGTCCAGGGAGCCAGTGGACATGGCCCAGGGGAACTCGGCCAAGAGACGAGACGTCAGAAGGGAGCAGGTTGCAGGTGGGGTGACATGCTGAACTTTTTAAAGGCCTGCCAGAGAGTTCCTCTATTGTGCCCCCAACTTATAATACCCTTCTCCATTTCCCTCCCTCTATGTTACCCCCTTTTTCCTGCTCCACTCCCTCTCTCCCCAATTCCATGCTGTCCTCTGCAGACCCCTCCAGCACAGCATATGTTTACCTGCACCTTAGCAGGGCCGCAGAAAGTGGCGTACTGTGGGTCTCCGGTGCTCAAGGAACAGTACTTGCATTTGTGCCCCCATGTTGGTGGCAGTGCCCCACGGGGGGCGGGTGTCTACAGGCCTGTTTCTCACTCTTCCACATTTCCCCACCCCCACTGTGGGGGTGGCGGGTGCGGTAGGAAATGGGAGTGACCAGTGCAAATACCCCCGGGCTGCCCAGCAGTGGGGGGCGTGACAGGTTCTGCCCTGGAGCCCCGCTGTTAGGTTGGCTGCCTGGCCCCCGCATAGCCAGGGTCCCTGCAGCTCCCTCGCCATGTCCAGTATGGCAGCAGAGGGGCCGGAAGGATGCTTGCTCCCCCCCCACAGCAGGAGTCCTCAACTGCCAGCAGGCCTGATCTGGGGTCGGCACGGCTGCCTGGAATGTCAAAGCCCAGCAACCCCTGGTCACCTGTGACAGTGGAGGGTGGCTCCTCCTCTGAGGGCCTGGCTGGTGCCCCTCCCCACCAGGCCAGCACCCAGGGCCATAGCCCCCCTCCCCTCCACCATCGGGATGCCACTGCCGCAGAAGCGGGGTAAAGGATCTGGAAAGGGACTCTGGTGGGGGGCAGCCAAGCAGGGAGGTACCTTGAACTTCACCTTCTAGCAGATGAAGCCAAAACCTATCTTTAACCAGCTCATTGTCAAGTCAGAGTCTAGGGTTTTTTAAAAAAAATTAGAAGTTTCTAACTGGTGACAGTTGCAATTAGTTTCAATGATTTGAATACAATTAAGTGGGGAGAGGAAAGGAAACTATCTCGCCTCCCCACCTCGTTACACATTTCCTGTAAGTTCCCTATTTTGATTTATTTTAATCAGGCTTTGGATTTTTTTTTTTTTTAAAGTGATTCATGCTACATCAAAACAGGCCACTACTTTTGACATCTAAACTAAGAGTGTCACCACTTAGGGCTGGTTCACACTTACCGCGTGATTCGGCGGCATTCGACAGGAGTTACGCAGAGTAGTTTGCGTAACTCCCGTCGACTGCTTCTGCACGCTGTTCACATTGCGCTGTTCCCATCGGCTCAGCGCTATGCTAGTTGAGGAGATGGACTTATTCAGTCGACCTCCTGATCAATTGAGCGGGTCTCACTGACTGCTCAATCGATCATGAAAGATCGATCTGATGGCAGCAAATTTGCCGCTGCCAGTGTAAACACAGCCTTAGTGACTTGCCACAGAGCTAAGGTGACCAGATAGCAAGTGTGAAAAATTGGGACCTGGTTGGGGGAATAGCAGGTCCTTACATAAGACAAAGCCCTGAATATTGGGACTGTCCCTATAAAATGGGGACATCCGATCACCCTATAGAGAGCCAAAACGACACGAGGAGTGAATTGAAATCCACTTCGGTGCAAGTTTGCGCGTAGACCAGTCTCCAAGTCTGCAAATGTCTAAGCCCATTTTTAGGTCTAAGGCAATGTCCATACTGCAGCCAGGGGAATGTGTTTGATCTAGTTAGTGCAGCTAAAAATAGCAGTGGAACAGTGGCCCGGCCATCAGCATGGGCCATATGAACCCACCCAACCCCCTTTGATATGTACTTACCTTCCTAGCTCATGCCAAAGCCTGCACTGATACTGCTTTGCTGCTAGTTTTTAGAGGTGCTAGCTTGATACAAGCGAACTGCAGTCACCCCTCCCAGCTGGAGTGTAGACAATCCCTGGAAGCCTGGTCAGTTCAATGCCAAGTTCTGACTAACCCTGGAGGAAGAGAGGGAATCAGCAGTGGGAGGGAGAGAGCAGGAAGGATGCAGCAGCGAGTGGGGAAAGAGGTCAGCAGCCAGGGGAGAGATAAGGAGCAGGAAGCAACAGCAGCAGTGGGGAAGGGAGGGGAGGCAGCAGTAAGGGGGGAGGGCATAAAGGAAGGGAAGGCGCCAGCAATGGATGGGGTGGGAGGAAGCAGCAATGGTGGGGAGTGGACTGTGAGTATGGGGGGACGAAGAAGGCCAGGCGTGCTCAATGGAGAGGGGTTTAAACCATGGGCAGTCAGGACACAGATGTAGTAAGTATGGTAGCATTGTAGTATGTAGTAATCTGTGATTGCTAGAAGAGCAGAATATATCCCCAACAGCCAGAGCTGGGACACTAGATGAGGAGGGCTCTGAGTTACTACAGTGAATTCTTTCCCAGGTGTCTGACTGGTGGGTCTTGCCCACATGCCCAGGGTCTAAGTGATAGCCAGATTTGGGGTTGGGAAGGAATTTTCCCTGGGGTCAGATTGACAGAGACCCTGTGGGTTTTTCGCCTTCCTCTGCAGTACAGGACATGGGTCACTTGCAGGTTTAAACTAGTCTAAATGGTGGATTTTCTGTAACTTGAAGTCAACCTCTGGAAGTCCTTGCCAGAGGCTGTTGTGAAGGCCAAGATTATAATGGTGTTCAGAAAAGAGGATAGGTCCATCAGTGGCTATTAGCCAGATATGGTTTGGGTTCCAGGAAGTGGGTGGGGTTATTATTAGCCAGATGGCAGGCATTGCTGTTTGCCAGAAGCTGGGAATGGGTGATGGGATGGATCACTTGATGATCACCTGTACTGTTCATTCCCTGTGAAGCACCTAGCCTTGACCACTCTTGGAAGTCAGGATACTGGGCTAGATAGACCATTGATCTGACCCAGTGTGACATTCCCGCCTGCAATCTGAACTAGTGTATAGCTGTGTCTCTCCAATCCCTCACTCCTGGAGCCCGTCGTGCACTTGCTCTGCTGTGTGAACCCCCCACTCCTGGGTCAGCCCATGCACAGCCTCCTGCAATCAAGTGACTCTTAACTAGTGAGTGAATGCTTCTGGCCAGTCACTCATAAGATTATGCAATAGAATGACCGCCAACATCCCCAATCCCAGATGCAAGCTTAGGAACTTCCGTCTTGCAATGTTCAGTGCTGCCCACTCCCAGCTCATATTAGTTTGTCAATTTATCAAAGAAATTGATGTGCACCAACCTTGTCACTTTAAATGAAGTCTTTACACACACACAAACCACATACACTGCTTTAGATTAAAAAAACCAAATACGTTTAATAAGTACAGAAAGATTTTAAGCGTTTAAGTGATTATAAGCCATAAGTCAAATTTGATCAGGATGAAATTAAAGCAAATTGCATTCTAAACTAAACTTAACACTTCTGTCTTAAATGATGCTCACCACAAGCTGTCTGATGCCTTCAGCCAGGCCCTTCCCCTGTGGAAGAGAGAGAGAGAGAAAATGCAAAATGTCTCCTCATTTAACATGTTCCTTCGCCACCACCTGGGATCAGGTGATAGCTACTGTCTGGCATGGCTTCCTCCACTTGAGTAAATGAGTATCCCTTTACTGATGCCTAGGCTAGTCCATTGTCCTTAGAAGAGCTGAATTGTTTTATGTAAGGTATGAACTATCTCTCTGCTTTTAGAGTTTGCCTAGATCTGTCTCAATGTGAGACACATATTTGGAAATATTACATAGCAGAGCTTCGTAACCATAAATATGACATTGCAACAAACATACTACTATAACAATAATGTTTAGTATGTCATGAGCATTTCAAAAACACCTTACATGGCATACTTTGCATTAAACAATGCACAGTTACACTATAAGGGTATAAGGGTGTACATGGTGTTGGGTTTCAATGCTGATAGCAGAGGATGAGGGAGAGTTCCACTGCTGATGACATGAATGATACACAATCACAGTACAATGGTCACACAATTTCTGATTGGTGTACATGGAGTGCAGTATGTCACACCAGTGTGGCTATTCTTCTGTTTTTTAAATTATGATCTGAGGACTTCAGTAACTCAGCCAGAGGCGAGTGTGGCTATTCTTCTGTCTATTACAGGCAGTGGTATACTGTGTGTTTCCGGCACCTGGGGACCAAACCATCATTTGTGCCCCACCCCCCCAGATCTCATGTGCCCCCCCAGATCTCATGTGCCCCCCAGTGCAGGGCAGGAGGGGTCCTCGGCTCCCATTAGATGGCGCTGCCCCCCAGCTGCCCCAGGAAGGGGGTGGTCTGTACCTGTGGAGGGACATGCCACTTTCCTTCTCCTGAGCAGGGGAGTTTCTGGCACTCATTGCAATGGTTCCAGGCTCCGGTGGACCCCCCCACTCAATTATTTGTTGTGTGGCACCCGCCACTCCTGCTCCATCCCCACATCCCAGTGCCGGCTGAGGCAGGGCGGCCTCACCCCCTGGCCAGGGGATAGAGATGGGGAGCTCCTCCTGGTCAGCCCCAGCTCTCTGCCCCCCTGCCTGCCTCTGGGTTCCATCCAGCTGCCCCTCAGAGCCTCCTGTGCCCCCCACCCCCTGCTTGTCATGAAGGGCCAGCCCGGCGCCTCCCCCAAGGCCGGTAGTCAGGGGTCTGGCCTCCCCACATCCTCCCCAATATGCCACTGATTCCAGGAGTGGGTGGGTGAGATTCTGTGGCTTGCAATGTGCAGGAAGTCAGATTAGATTATCACAATGGGTCCTTTTGACCTTAAAGTCTATGAGTAAGCCCACTGTCATGCAGGGGAAATAAGGGCAGCCAGCATTCACTTTAGTGAGGCTCTGACTGAACAGCGTTAATGGGTGCTACATTCCCTCTCTCAGAGGGCTGCTGTGAGGGTAAATACATTAACAGGCTGTGAAGTTGTCACAGATCCACAGGTCTGCTGCTCTGGAACAACCTCTGAGAGGACCCCTTCAGTATGTCAACTCAGGGGGGTAAGCCCCTTGGCTTCACCACCTCCTGGGACTGAACTTCAGAGCCTTCAGCAGCCCTGCTTCATGCTGTGAGCTCCCTCAGTGAGTCCAGCTGAATTGGACACCGGGGGAGACTTACACACCCAAAGGGAGTTGGCCGGCGGCGGCGGTCCCTCGGAGTCGAGGATGACGTCCATCAGGCTTGGTGGGTTTTGGTGAACTGAGGAACTCGATTCTGGATGCACACATTCTTCGG
This sequence comes from Emydura macquarii macquarii, assembly GCF_026122565.2. Taxonomy (NCBI): domain Eukaryota; kingdom Metazoa; phylum Chordata; order Testudines; family Chelidae; genus Emydura; species Emydura macquarii. Next base: position 27,836 of record NW_027131269.1, read on the forward strand.
TATTGGGGCATGTTGTTGCACAAAAGAGTGGGATTCACAGCCCCGGGTTGTCCTTCTCCTTCCTTTGCCGCCACCGTTCTGCCTCGGTATCAAGTTGTTCGGCCTCGAAGTAGCACACACCTTGATGAACAAAGTGGTGCCACACCAAGCGGTCAGCAGCCATTGATGTCAATACCTCTGCGCTTGAGGGAGACCTTGAGGTATCTTTGTACCATTTCCTTTGGCCACCCTTTGAGCATTAGCCAACAGAGAGCTGGGAGAAGAGAACCTGGCGAGGGAGGTGGTTCTCGGGCATCCGAATGCTATGGCCCGTCCTTTGGAGTCCATCAAGAGCAAGGCTTGGTTGCTAGTGGATGTAACTTCATAGAGGACACTCACACTGGTTCATTAGATCCCCAGGATTTGACACAAGCACCGTAAATAGAAGCTTTCAAGGGTCTTAATGTGGCGTCTTAATGGTCCAGGTTTCACTGCAGTAGAAGAGGGTAGTGTGCAAGACAGCCTTAGAAACCAGGACCTTCGTCGACTTCCGAAAGTCTCTGTTTTCAAAAATATGTCACAGCTTGAAGAAGGCAACACTGGCACAGTTGTCCCGATGCTGGACTTCTTTATGGATGGTAGCCCATTGAGAGAGGTGACTGCTGAGATACGGGAAATGCTCCACATATTCCAGAGCCTCCCCATTTACATGGCTGGCACGAGGGATGCTTAGCTGTCCTGGGAAAGGTTGCTGGAGGACCTTCATCTTGGCGATGTTCAAGGACAGGCCAGGTCTCTTATATGAAGCATTAAAGAGATCTAGTGTCACTTGCCCGTCCTGTGCAGAATGAACCACCATGCAGCAATCATAGGCATGTCCAACCCGGGCACTGAAGTCACCCAGGAGAATGACCTTGTTGTCCCTGGAGATGGAGGCAAGGGTATTTTTGAGATTGGAGTAGAATTTTTTCTTGACTCCATCATCAGAATCCAGAGTTGGGGCATATGCATTGACGACAGTGGCACGTTGGTTTCAGCTGAGGCGCAGGCAGAGGGTCATGAGCCTTTCGTTGACACCTGAGGGGAGTTTGGGGAGCACGTCAGCGATCTTGTTCCTGCTGGCAAAGCTCCATGGATGCGGGGGTCGCAGTCTGATTTCCCTTTCCAGAAGAAGGTGTACCCTCTGCTGACCTCCCTCAGCAGTCCCTCCCTGGTGAGACAGGTTTCACTGAGAGCAGCAATGTAGATGTGCCTCGAAAGCTCCCAAGCCACAATGGCAGTTTGTCTTTCTGGGCCATCGCTCTTTGGGTTTTCGATGAGCATTCTAACATTCCAGGTTCAGAAGTTTAGCATTTTCTTGTTTCCATCGCAGGAATGGTGATCCCACTGGGTGCAGTTTCCCAGCCAAGAGCGATGGGACAGCCTATTTTGGGGACACCTTTTCTAGTCCCCTCCCCATTTGGGGTGAGCAGAGGGTTCCTGAAGAGGACTGCTCAGTCGCCGATGTAGCTGCTGAAGGACACCCTGTCCCGACACAGGTGCCCGAGGATCATCACACATCCACCGCCTATGTGCAGATTCTTGGCAGGGGACCTCCAGGTATCACAGCTCTGACCCCGTCACCAATCCTCCATCACCACAGGACTTTGGGACTTGACGAAAGCTTGCGCATGGCATGTTTAACATGCGGACTCCGGTGTACAGTTGGGTCTGCATGATCTTGGCGGTTGGTGGCCAGATTCAGTGGCATGGCGGACCAGGACAACTGGGGCCCCCTCATGCAACCAATGAAATTGTTGCATGCAAAATAGGTGTAAAAAAAGGCATGTAATTGGTTGATTTACCTCTATCACAATGATCTATGGCATGGCATAGAGATATCCCTTACTGTAGCTGTACGTTGCATGGGTTTAATTTGTAAAGTCTAAACGGCTGAGAATTTAAAAATTGGATGTCCACAGACCTTGAATCCCAGTGATGGTTGAATCTGGTGATATTCTGAACAAAAAGAGCTCTCAGCCATTATTTTGGCTGTTTCCATCCCTTCACGGTGACTCTATAGACATTCTAGGCTCCACAGTGCCACAGCGAAGGTGACAATCTTGACCTGGAATCTTATGACCTAGATAATAGAAGCCATTTAGCAAAATGCTTCTTGTGGTAGCTAAGACCTTGATGTAGCTACTGACTCTGGGTACCCCAGTCTCAGGAGAATTAATGGCTTTTTCTCTTTCAGGTAATGGCCGTAGCTGCAAGCTCAGGAAACCTGCTGCGTGTACAGTTGCCGTGACCATTGTATTTGTCATTCTGATTACTGCCGTCCTTGCTTTGGCAGGTGAGTGGCTAATTCCGGTGTCTGTGTGTTCCATTTAGATTTAGCTGGCTACGTCCCTTAGGGCTGTGAAAAATGTCATGCCCAGAGCACCATAGCTGGTCAGGTGGATTAAATACAGTGATGGGAAAAACACTTCTGTTGATGTAGGAACCTTTTACACCATGGCACAGCTGAAGCAGCGTAGCAGTGCCACTGTAGTGAAGACATATCCATAGTCACAGGCACTCTCCTTGCTGGCATCAGCTGTGGGGGCCAGGAACACATCTTCAGACTGTCCTTCCAGCTCCATGCTTTGTTTGTGATGACAAAACTGGCCCTTTAAACCAGTAACCCCCCTGGGTAACTATGTATCATGACAATGAAAAGGATAAACTTCAGTTTCTGACATAAAGAGCTGAGTCTTGGGTATGTCTACCCTACAGAGACTATACTGGCATAGGCACATTGCTGTAGCTATGCCGGCATAACACCATAGCATAGACCCAGCCTACACTGACTGGAAGATTTTTCTGTTGGTGTTGGAACACCACCTCTCTTAGCAATGGCACCTATATCAACACCAGCCCTCTTCTGTCTGCATAGTTGCGTCTACACTGGAGGTTACACTGGCATGGCAATGTCACTCAGGGGGGTGTTTTTTTTCACATCCCAGACCGATGTAGCTGTGTCAACCTAGCTCTTTATGTAGACCAACTGTCGAGAGGCTAAACAAACTGAGACCAAGGGCAGGAGGAAGACAAATAATGAATACAGTGTCCCGGTGGAGACTGTTAGTAGGATGCTAGGCGCTGAAATAAATTTCCTGGGGAGGTTGTGGAAATCTCCATCATTGGAGATTTTTAAGAACAGGTTAGACAAACACTTGTCAGGGATGGTCTAGATAATGCTTGGTCCTGCATTAAGTGCAGAGGACTGGACTAGATGACCTCATGAGGTCCCTTCCAGTCCTATGATTCTATGTGACTTTTGTAAGTTTTAATGCATACATAAATGTGGCTGTATAGATATTACTAAACACTGTACAACCACGTCAGAACAGTTACTTGTAGATGTCAAGAGTAGGTGTATTTCTGGTAACCCCAAGTATCGGAAAAACCATGAGTCATACCCCCAAAATCATGAGATTAGCTTAGAAATCATGTGATTTTTTTAAAATAAATTTGAGTCTGGATGTCTACACTGCAGTTTTATAGCCCTGCATCCCAAGCCTTATGAGTCTGAGTCAGCTGACGTGGGCCATGAGTTTGAGTCAGCTGACATGGGTGTTTTATTGCAGTGTAGACATATTCTGGGAGCTGCAGTTTAGGCTATCTCCCCTGCATTGACAAGGAACAGGGATGACTAACGGCCTATTAGATTAATTACAAGTTTGACCCAGACTCTAGAATCTCCCCTGAATTTACAGTGACACCTAGTGGCTGGGTAGAATAATCTAAGGGGTAGATACAGGGGAGGTAACTCCCAAAGCTGATTTCAGTATAGAAAGCTGCTGGGTGTGTATCCTATTTCTAGCCTCCAGGAGACAGTGTGCCAGGCTCAGCTTTCCTGTTTAACAATGGGTGTTTGACTGTGATGTGGGATTTTGGTTTCTAGCAGCAGTACCCCACAGATCTCCTTTTCCACCTCCGTACCTTTGGGATAGCTGCCAGATTTTCCAGCATTGTGGACCCCAGATGAATTCATCACACAACCCTGACTCATTCTTTGCACACTGAATGAGGCAGGGGTCCTGTGGAAAAACATAGCAGGGGACCAAATAATCAAAGATTGTATCAGAACTGATACACATTAAAAGGAAGGAGCAGAGAAACCAGAATTAAGGTCGCACTTTGGAGCTTTGCCTTATTTCCATCTGGTGGGTATTTCCATCTGGAGGGAGGTCAAATTAACTCTTCTGATGTATGGGAGGAAAAGGATGAGCTCTTACCCTTATGCTGTTTTATCAATTTCAGTGCTGCTATTTAAACCCCAACTCATTGCCTGGTGCCCAGTTGGCTGGATCGGATACCAAGGGAAATGCTACTATTTCTCAGAGACTGAAAATAACTGGAACAATAGCCAGAACAACTGCTCTGCACTTGGCGCTTCCCTGGCTGTGATTGACAGCAAGCAGGAAATGGTGAGTAGAAAAACAGATCCATTGTGAAGGCGATAGGCTATGCTAGAGTTATGGTCAAGGTCTTCAAGGTGCTTCATGGCCTGGACAATTATGGCCAGAGTATCTAAAAGAACCTAAAGATCCAGGATGAGGACCATGGTTGACATCTCTGCTCCTCTGGCACAATTTAAGGGTGAAGCTTCTCGGTGAGGGAGAAGAGGCTTCTTTGGCGGCTGGTGCTAGATTGCTGGATGGACTTCCCCAGGAACTAAGGACCATCCAGAAGCCCACCACCTTCTGCTCCAAGAGCAAGGTGCCTTTCTTTGAGCTGTCTTCTCTAATATCAATGTAACCCATTGGTGAGGGTGGGCATATCTACACTGTCGCTGTAGCAGGCATCAGTGTAGCAGCATCAATTGACTGGGTCTGTGTAGCGCTCTCCCATCGACTGAAGTAGTCCATATCCCCGAAAGGTGAAAGGTAGCGTTGACAGGAGATGCTGTCCCATTGACATAGCTTTGTGAAGATGCCGCAATGTGTAGATGTAAGTACGTCGACGTGAGATACACTAGTTACATTATGTAACTAGCGTACCTCATGTCGACCCAGAGCAGCAGTGTAGACCAGGCCAGCTCCACTCGGTGCTGATCCACAGAGAGGATTTGAGCTGTTCCAGCCCCTATCTGGAGAGAGTTGGTTCTTTAGCTCAAGCTGAACTGGCTTGTTCTTTTGATTATGGAGGTCCCCAGTTGAGTCCCCAGCATGTCAACCAAGATGGTAGCCTTCACGTAAACACGTAACGTATGCATTGAAAATAACAAAACCCTATCAAAACTAACCACTCCACTACATACACAATTCTCCCCCTTGGGTGAGAGAGAACAAATTACATATAACATGTTAATCACGTCACTTAATTCATGAGTGGAAGACACTCAAATACAAGAGAGATGGTATAAGATTCTGTGCAGAATGGTGTCGGCACACCTTATGATGCATATTGTTAATATTGCCTGAGCATTTCCATTTTCTAGTTCCTTATAACTTTCCCCCAGATGTTTTGTTCTTTGTTTTATTTATCTAAAATTTACTCTACCCAGGAGAGGTTTTTTCCTGAAAGTTTCAGTAAATTCACTTTATTATTTCTCTTATGACAGTAACTAAGAGCTCCAGTGCAGAATTTTTCATTGAATTTACAAGTCACCAAAAATGTCCCCAACCCTAACTGGAAATAAGGCAAAGCTCCTAAGTGCAATCTTAACAGGTTTTCCTTCTCCTTCCTTTTGATGTGTATCAGTTATGATACAATCCTTAATTACATGGTCCCCTGCTATGTTTTTTCACAGGACCGCTGCCTCATTCAGTGTGCAAAGAATGGGGCAGGGTTGTGTGATCCACAGTATCTTGCCATGTTTGCTGTACTAGATGTCTGGGGTGCTATGACTGAGGCAGGACTGAAGTGAAACCTAGAAGATCTAATTTAAATTCCAGCCTCTGCTTTAACTAACCTGGAAATTTTCTATGAACATGACTGTGCTGCCTGGAGCCCTGTGAGCAGCACATGTGAAATTGGATTCTTTCCTTTTTCTGTGTTAAAGGCTTTCATGATGCGATACAAAGATACCTCCGAGTACTGGATTGGCCTCTGGAGAGAACAGGAACAGCAGCCCTGGAAATGGGTGAATGGCTCTGATTTCAACAACGTGTGAGTCCTTTTTTTATCTGAACATTAGGTTGTGGTTCTGAATTCAGATGGAGCCAACATTCACTATGTAAACCCCAAAATACTCATGGAGAGTCAGTGAAATCTGTATTCTCTCCAGGATTTGGGGCTGACTCCTGTTGCTGAGACCTGGATTAATAACAGAGCAAGGGATGATGCACTGTTAGGGGGATGGTAGCACTAGGGTTGTCAAGAACTTTTCACTGAAATTGTTTTTTGGTGAGAAATTGGGTTTTTGATACCTTATTTTCATAAAATGTCTTTCCATGGAAAATTTTGATTTTTTTTTAATTAAAAAAACAAATGTCCAAAAACTGAAATATTTTAACTGAAAACGATGCCCTGATACCTCATGGGAGTTGTCGTTTGGTTTCCTCATGTCTCCAATCTCCCCTTCATGGGCTGGGCTCCCCAAAAGGACTACACCTCGCATGGTATGCCCATGCCAAGGGACTCTATCCCCTTGGCCAAGAGAGATCAGGAGGCACAATGGCAGATGTAGTCTGGAGCTTGGACTATAGAGAAGAATTGGAGTATGGGGCACCTGCACTACATCTCCCATGATGCATTGCTTCCTGTTGACCAGTAGTGAGACATGGTGCACCATGAGAGATGTAGTATGATCAGGAAGCCTGGCCTGTAGAAGAGAAGAGGACAAGGCATCTGAACTACAGCTCCCATGAGGCACCACAGCAGCTTTTCCAAACAGAAATATTTGGGTTATGACTTTTTAGTCGAACTTCTCTGGGACAGATCCATCATGATCTCCCACCTCAGCTCCTCCCACTCAGACTCCATCCCCTGGAGACTGTGGGGCAATTGCCTTTGGAGAGTCTAGAGGGAGTCGGAGGCTGGAGAAAAGACATAAGACTTGGCCCAGGAATGGTACAACACTGGTGACCACGACATGATTTTGTAGTGTTGTCAGTTGTTGGCTGCGTGTGTGTTCTCCTAGTGTGTATGCTGTCCCAGCTCTGCACAGATAACTGAGACACCAAACTATGATTGGATTATCCAATAAAACCAGAGATCCATTTCAGTCATGAAGGCAACTGGCCGGGTGTATTGTAGACAAAGCATGGTCCTAGTATCCTGCAGACTCTACAGGATCACTAACACATGTATGCTTGTTACAATGGACCAGCTCAATAAAGGCAGGAGTTTCTGTTTCTCACTCGGCCAGACCAAGACACTCCCTTTGAGACCCTCTTTTATATACTGATACAAATAAGTTGCCTATTGCCCTTCTGACATGGTAGGATACCACCCTTTATCTTGTACCGGATAGTTCAGTCAAAGCATCTCTATCCATCATATTGTCATCCTCATTATCTTTGAGGAACGATCTTTTACCATTCCTGGTCTCAGGATGTTCTGGTACCCTCTTTCTGGAATGTGCTTGCATGTTCAGTGCCTTCTTTAGGAATGTGTGTTTTTGCAATACCAGCTCTGTTCTTGCCAGTTTCTGTGAATCTGCCTGCAAGTTCACAGCCTGACTTCTGCTAGCCCCTTGTCCACACCCCATCTTGGAGGGCTTGACTATTACTGTAGCTCAGGCCTCGGGCTTCATACCTGGCCTGTTATAGTAGGCCTCATGTCTCAGGTTCTCACTTTCTTCTGCAGTGGCTATCTGTAGTGTGCAGGGGATACCATTTTGCTCCACACAGAGTCACCTTGCATGCACGGTTCATTCAAACCATGATGCATGATACAAAACGGCATCCTACCTGGAGTCCTGGGAGGAAATAGTTAATTAAAATGCGGCCATGCTGTCAAATAGTTTAGAAACCCCTGCGTCAGATGCATTCTTCCACTGTCAATAACAGGAAAGGCCCATCTGCTGGCTGACGATGGTTTTGTTATCTCTCATTGCAGGTTTAAAATAAGAGGAGGAGGTGACTGTGCATACCTGAATGATGACAGTGTCAGCTCCTCAAGGTGCATCAGTGAAAGAAATTGGGTCTGCAGCAAACCCGATGCGTACACAGGCCAGAAAATGCAATGCAGAGGAGTCAGTATCTAAAAAACCTTTGACAAAGGCTCACGACAGGCTACTAGAGAAACCGCCTCTCAGACATCTAGTCTACAGTAGAGTTTATGTACTGGGATCGAAGAATAAAATAGAAAAATTTCCATTTGACACTGAATTATTTGGTTAATCAATCTGAAAAACAACAGGAGGAACTTCAGCAGGATCCAGCAATGTGAGAAGAATGGGCCACCCAATGGCAAATGAAATACAGTGTGACAAAAGCAAATAGTGTCCAGTGGAGGAACAACTGAGGATTACTTATACACCTTCCAACCTCTTGCAGTTAAGTTAACTGCAACATCTTAGGAGAAGGAGCTGGGGTGATATGCTGATCCCATTGAAATCTATATGCATTTTCCCATTAATTTTAAGGAGGCCAGGATCTCACCCCTGGGTGTCATTACAGATCATCCAATGAAGACCTCTGCTAAGTGTGCAGTTGCTGACAAGAAAGCAAACAAGATGTTGGGATATATAAGAAACAGGATACATGATAATACAGAAAATACTGTGATACCACTATATACATCAAAAGGACGCTCTGATCGTGAATACTCTGTGCAGTACTGGTCACCCATTTCCAAAAGGCTATTGCAGAATACAGGAGGTTCAGAGACTGACAACAAGAATGATGAGAGGCCAGGGGGAACTTTCTTTGCTGAGATTGGAGCTGTTCTTCTCAGAGTTGAATACAGGGACATGAGCAAGGGGAGAGGGGAAAGAAAAGACTGGGATAAGGAAGGTTGATTGGGGCGCTGTTATTCAACCTGTCTCTTGATACAAGAACAACAGGGATATTTGACAAAACTGAAAGTCAGCAAATTTGAAACTGATCAAAGGAGCTGTGTTTTCACACAACGCACAACTAGCTTGTGGAACTCACTGCTACACAATGTCATTGAAGCCAAGAGCTAAGCAGGATTTTATAAAAAAGGACCAAGACATTTGCATGAATAACAGTATCCAACGAGGAAATGAACAGGAGCTTGGAAAGGGATCTAAACCTCTTTCTTCAGGACATGAACCAACATCTAAGTAATGGAGATTGGGAGGAAACTTTTCCATTTGGCCAGTTATTCCATCACTGTTCATTAAGAGCTCTCTTATCTTCTGAAGCAGCTGGTGTAGGCCAAGAATGCACTACAGATCTGAACTAGTTTTTCAATTGCTATGTACAAGTAGAACCTCAGAGTTACGAACACCTCGGGAAAGGAGGTTGTTCATAACTCTGAACAAAACATTATGGTTCTTACAAAAGTTTACAGCTGAACCTTGACTTACTACAACTTTGAAACTTTACTATGCAGAAGAAACATGCTGCTTTTAACCATCTTAATTTAAATGAAACAAGCACAGAAAAAGATTCCTTACCTTGTCAAATCTCTTTTTTCAATATTTCCTCTATTTTGTTAGTAGTTCAACACAGTGCTGTACTGGATTTGCTTTTCTGGGGTCTCTGCTGCTGCCTGATTGCCTGATTGTGGTTCCAAATGAAGTGTGTGGTTGACCGATCAGCTTATAACTTCATGTTTATAACTCTGAAATTCTATTGTAAAAGTGCCTCTACCTAGTGATCTTGCCCGTTCATAACAGACGGCTCTTCCTGAGCTGAAAACTAATCATGCTGCTTTTAGAAATGAATTCAGTGGTAGCTTTGCTTTGTGGGACAGTGCCCCTGGGCTGTGTGGATTTTTGCAGAGCAGTGCAACGGGCAGGGACAGAAGCAGATCTTCAAATCAAGTGCTGGCTTAGGGCATCCTGGAATTCTGAACCAAGCTACGAAGCTTTTCAATGGAGCAATTTCCCTGCTAGAGATGAGCAGCACTTGGGAAGGAACATTTCAAAAAGTGCTCCTAGGACCCAGGATAGATTATGCAACATGGAATTGCTTCATGTGATTTTGTTAAACTTATTTATTTATTATGATTGCAGTTCTGAATAGCTGATAAGTCGACTAATAGGTGCTATTAAAACAACCTTCTCCCCTGCACTCCTTCTCCAGGATGGGGTGTGGACAAGGGGCTTTGACACTTCTAATATACCCCAGAAAAACAGGAGAGCTGACAGACTGAACTCATATGGGCCAGTTCTCTCAGAATACACAGTTTAAATAGCTGGACAAACAGCCCAACCATGCAAACCCTGCAGGTTGCATGTCATAAATGTCTCCCAACTGGGATGCTACTTTCACACCACTCCCGATTGATGAGGAAATATTTACAAGCAGGGTCCCAGTTTGAAATGACTTGAGAAGGATGACACAAAGTGGAGTAGCTAAAGGACTAAGTCAATCATGATAACATAAAAATCCATTTAAACCCAGGCTCCTTAATTAAAAATATAACACAAATGCTGTCGCAAAACCAAAACAGCAGAAAATCCCCACATCCAGCTACTAGTCAGTAAATCATGTCACAGATTAAATCAGTCCCTGCTGCTCCCCACATCCCTAAAAGCAGCTGTTCCCCACCAGTCCCAATGCCAGCTCAGACCAATGGGCTTTTCAGCATGGGCTGAATCAAACTCAGGCTATTTCCCAGCTGGCGGGAGGGACGGCGTGAATTCTGGACTCAAAGGATGGCGGGACAGCTGGACACAAAGCAGCCCTGACTCATGCAGAAGTAGATGAGTGATGCTAAAAGCAGTATGGATTAGGGGTTTTCAAAGTACTGCTGATAGCACTTGAGTGGGAAACTCCCTAAAGGCCTAAGTGAAACCCCCACCCTCACATTTGGCAAATCCCCTGAAGGCACATGATTTGGTAGGCTCCAAAAGCCCCATTTTAGCACCTCATCAACCATGCTGGTGAGAATCCCAGGGGCAAGAATACGTCCCTTTTCAGACAGTTGAGTTACTCGAATCCCAGTTCAGTCTATGTACTTCTCTGGCCCTCAAGACTGTAGTAGCTAAATGCCACCCAGTCATTAAGGGATCGTCTCATCACAGCAGGTGATCTAATTTTACAAAGCACAAGGCAAATCAATCTGCCTTGTGCTTTGTAAACTGAGACTACAGAAGAAATCTAGAGCTGGGAATTAAACCCAAGTCTTCCTACTCCCAGACTAGTAGCCTATCCACTAAGCTATCTTACCGAGACTCCTACATTTAAGATGTGTCTAGAAATGGCAAAGCACTGGGTAATCCCTGGCCCAGATTGAAGAACGATCTGCTGCTCATGACTATAAGAGAACATAAATCAGACACACACACACACACACACAAAAAACAATTTGCACATGGAACAATTTACTGAGGATCATGATATATTCGCCATCACTGACAATTTTTAAATCAAGATTGGATGTTTTTTTAAAAGATCTGCTCTAGGAATTATCATGGAGGATGTTCTATAGTCTCTGTTAGACAGGGGTTCCGACAAGCTGCTCACAGTGGTCCTACTGGCTTTGAAATCTGCGAATGTTAGTCCTGATTAGAAATCTGAACTCCAAAGAACCCAGCTTTCTAGACATACATGACACAGCTGGACTAAACTTCTTCAAGGTGGAATTTTTAAAAGCACTTGAGACTTGTGCTGGAAACTAGAGATCTGGAATTTTTCAACAAACCATTTTTCACTGAAAAATGCCAATTCATCAAAAATCAGTCTGTCTGGAAAACAGGGTTGGTTTCAATGAAGCTCCTGACTCAGAATTTTTTGGGAACAAAACATTTTGAGTTCAAACCAAAACATTTTGGGATTTTTGAGCCAAACAACATTTTCTTTTTGAAATTTTAGGAAATTTAGATTTTAAAATGTGGAAAAAGGTCACAATTGAAACATTTTGAAATTATCGAAACCGAATGTTTCAATGGACCTGAAATGAATTTTTGTTTCAATTTGTTGATTCATGAAAATTTTCTAGATTTTTGACTTTTTATCTTGATATGAGATGGGAAAAATATTCAGAAATCAGAAATCTGCAAAATTCTCAGAGGATTCAAGACTGCCCTGAATTAATCCCTGTTCAAACTAGATCAGATCTTCTAGAAAAACATTCCATCTTGATTTTTAAACTTGTCAGTAATGGAGAATTCACCACAACCCTTGGTAAATTGTCCCAATGCTTAATTAACTTAGCTGTTAAAAAAATCGTACACTATTTCTAGTCTGTGTTAGGCTAGCTGTTACTTGTTTACACATTGTCTTTATTGAACTATAATATACATGTTTGATTCCCAGGTGTAAGTGTGTAACTGGGATGCTAGTGTACAAAAGTTACTTACTGTTCATATCCTTTATCTGTAGACCGACACGAGTCTTTGCTTTTCTGTGCAGTCACATGAGTAATTTCCTTTAGTTACCTCCTTGACATGAAATAAAATAAAATTAAAATTCAATTATTCAAAATGGACTAGGGAGTGGTGAATAAAGTGTAACCCTTCTGCCAGACAGAGTCAGCAGCAACAAGGGCCGGGTTCTATACCTAGGAGTTCCTGTCAATGATGCAACACCAAACTGGCTCAAGCCCCCACCCAGTCACCTGGGAAATCACACACTATTCCCTGGGCGTCCCAAAGGGCAATTCTTCCCCTCTCGCAATCACAGTCTGAGTGTAGAAAGTAAACCCTTTTATGAAAGGAAGGAAGTAACTCAGCACCGGTTTGGGAAAACAGTGCAAAGAGAATTAATAAATTCAAAACCATGAGCAGAACCCTTCCCACCCCAAAGTACGTGGGGTGTGTCCTTCACCTCTCCCTTCTCGCTTCCCCTTGCCCTACTGGCCATCACAGGTGCAGTGTCTACCTCTCCATTGCAGAGCTCCGCTGGCCCCTTCTACTGGCCCCTAATGCCTGCTGGTCCCTGAGCTCAACTAGCCCCCTCTGCTAGCTCTAGCCAGTTGCTGGGCTCAACTAGCTCCTTCTGCTGTCTCCTGCTGCCTGCTAGTTACAAGGCTTCACTAGCCCCCTCTGCTGGGCATCAGTCTCTCAAGGTTTCCCCAGGTCCTCTAGTGATTTTAGCTCTAGTAAATTGAGCTTTCAGCTCTCAGTTCATGAAAAACTCTCTGCTGATAAGGAGCAGTGTCCCTGGTTTTAACAAAACAAAAATACTCTTAAGAGGAACCACATAAACTCTAACTTTGAACAGTAGAACAAAATAGTCAAGCTATGCCAGAGAACAACTCTAAGACAAAACAGACACAAGCCTGTCTCTACTGCTGTGACAGTGCTCTGGCATCTATCTGAGCACCTCCTTTTTTGAGTTCTGTTCAGATGAGAGTGAATCTTTCATCAGCACAGGCTAAGCACACTTCTGCTGCCATTTGTTCATACAGTTGGGAGGGGGGGAACATTTCATTACCCCTGAAATTAACACTAAAGTGATTTTTAACCCAATCCCAGCCAGACTGACCATTTCCCATCATGCTCAGCACCTAGGGGTGCTTATGCAGATACAGGGCAATCATGCTGAGCCCCTAGATGTACTTATGCAAATACAGTGCCCATGCAAATAGAGTGCCTCCCTTTCAGCTGGCTGAGCAGGAGAGGGCCACTCAGACCTTGCTTACATCCTCCCCCCAGCCAAGAATTTGTCATCCCGGCAAATCATGCTCCAGATTATACCAATCACATGAGTTCTCCCCAAAAGGTCTGAGGAAACCTACTACGGCTTCCACAAGTTTGTGAGCTAAGCATATTACTTCCTTACAACTCACCCAAGTGCATCATTAGTTAACTTATTAGGGCTTTAAAACTCTGTTGTGCCTATTGAGTGTGGGTCTGTCAGGGTCAGGGGGAACTTCTTGGGCTAGGGATAGTGAGGTTTACTTGGAGGATCCCTCAGCTACAGGCAAAGTCCCCTGCATCTCTTGTTCCAACCCTGGCAGATCCAGGGCACCTGGGACACCTCCCATCTTTACATCCCCACTGGCCAACAGTCTAGTCATGTCATCACTGGTCTGTTGTTCTCTCATGAGGTCTGAGAATGTTGGTGAGACAAGTTCATTGTCCAAGCCTGGTCCCACAGTTGGCGTGGGCATGTCAGCAACAGGCTTAAATGCTTCTGCCTTGGGGTTTAGAGCTGAAGAATTGGAGTTCTTGCTGAGTTCACCTGATCAAGGCCAGGATCTGATCTCCATCCTGGGGTACACTACTGGCGTGTCCTTGTCTTCAGATTCACTCTCAAACACAATAAGTACGGGTGGGTTAATCCCCAAGAGCCTACTGCATGTGTTGGGTGGTGGATTTGGTCCAGTGTCTCTTTTTTGCCCTAGTCCTATATCATGGTCCATTCCATCAGAGGTGCCTACCAGTTCTCCCACAGTAGTAAGAGGTTTCTATGTACCATCGTCATTTGCCCTGGCCGTGCCTCAGGTCTAATCTTGTAAAGTGGCAGATCTCCTAGCTTTTCTATCACAAAGTAAGCTATGGTTTTCCATTGGTCAGCTATTTTGTGTTTGCTAGCAACACCCAGGTTTTGTAGTAGGACTCTGTCTCCCGGCTGGAGGTCCTGTAATCACACCCTAGCACCATATTGGTGATTGTTTCTATCTGAGTTCTTGCAGGCAGCAGCTGTAGCTAAGCGATAAGCATCCTGCAGCTTTTCTCTTAGTCGTGAGACATACTGCTGGTGTGTCTCATAACTGTCTCCACCCTCAGATACACTGAAACACAAATCTATGGGTAATCTTGATTCTCACCCAAACATCAAGAGATATGGCGGTGATGCCTGTGGCATCATTCTTTGTGGCATTGTAGGCATGCACCAAAAATGCTACATGCTAGCTCCAAGTTGCCTTTTGCTCTGTCTTTAAAGTCCCCAGCATATCAACAGAATTAAATTAAACCACTCTGGCTGAGGATGGTAAGGTGTCGTCTTAGGCTTCTTAATTCCAGCCATCTCCAGCACTTCCTTCAGAAGGTGAATCTGAAAGTCCCATCCCTCAACAAAGTGTATCCAAACCGGGAGTCTATACACTGAAAAATATTTCTCCCACAACACTTGGCGATGGCAGTAACCTTCTGGTCACATGTGAGGCAGTCCTGTGCATATGTGTAAAATGGCCTGTCATCACTAAGATGTTCCCCACATTCTTCCTGTTCACTTCCAAAGCCAAGAAGTTGATGCATACAAGCTCCAGTGGTTTGTTGCTGGTGATATTCTTCAGATATGCCACTCTGGTGGGAAAGGTTTTCCTTTGAACACACCGAGCACAGGTCTCACATTTCTGGCGAACATTTTCAGCCATCTGGTCCCAATAGAACCTACTACAAATGAGCTCCACGGTTCTCTCCATTCCCAGATGTCCAAAGTTATCATGCAGGGCCCTCATGGCCAAGGCTCTGAACTTTTTTGGTAGCACTAGCTGTGTTTGTTGCTTTTGCAAGGGTTTTGTGGTGAGCCAGTGCAGCACTCCTTGAATCAATTTTAGTTTGCCCCATTCTCTCAATACTAGTTTGCACTCTGGATTGGATGGAATCATTGTGGCAGGGTTTCACCCCTCCCTTTTGGCAAGCAGTGTGTCACGAATGTCAATATCTTGCAGCTGGGCTTTCTGCCAGTCAACAGCACTGAGCATGGGCAATGGAGATTGGTCCAACACAATGTAGTTCACTGAGGCACACAGCACACTTTCAGGAGGCAGGCCCAGAGTTTCTGCCGCACAACCATGAGGGCTCCTCTGGTCCTCTGGCTCTTGACAATTCCCACTGCGAATAGTTCTCACTCCATCCACAGGGGTCACAGCATGGTCTGATGCTCAGGGACGCCAGGACAACACATCTGCATCTACATTGCTTCTTCCTGATCAGTACTGAATGCTGAACTTGTATCTGCCAAGGCAACCACCCATCTTTGCCTGATAGCAAAGCTTAACACTTGTTAACACATAAGTCAGTGAATTATTGTCTGTCTGTACTTGAAATGGAGCACTATACAAATAGTCTCAAAACTTCTCAGTGGTGGTCCATTTCAAAGCCAAGAATTCCAGCTTGTGAGAGGGGTATGGGTCTCACTGTCAGACAGCCCTTGGCTGGCAAAGGCCACAAGTTTTCATGTGCCTTCAACTTCCTGGCAAAGGACGGCTCCTAAACCCTCCAGACTGGCATCTGGGTATAGGATAAATGGTTTGCCTGGGTCAGCAAAGACCAGGACTGGAGCATGAGTTAGGCAATTAATGGTTTCTCAAAAGGCCTTTTCACATTTCTCTTCCCATCATGATCCAAAGGGCTCTAAGATGCCATAAAGTCTCGACTCAGGAGGCCTTGGAGACCTCTCTTTACTCTTGGTCTTGGATTTATTCTTGCTGGATAGGTATCCCCTGGTAAGATCATTCAGAGGCTTTAAAATGGCAGCATAATTCTTCACAAACCTGCACTAGTAGCCAGTAAATCTGAGAAAGGTCTTGAGCTCTCTGTAATTTTTTGGGCGCCTCCATGTAGTGAGTGCTTCTATTTTATCCCAATCAGTACTTACACTCTCTTCGGACATGATGTGACGCACATACTTCACTGATGTTCTGCAAAACTGGCATTTATCAATTGAAAGCTTCAGTCCATTAGCCCCAACCTGTCTAACACTTTTAGAAGTTTTTCTTCATGCTTCTCCAAGATTCTTCCAAACACAACCAGGTCATCCAGATATCTAAGACTTGCAGTAAGTTTGTGTCCCCCACAACTCTCTCCATAAGATGTTGAAATGTGGCAGGTGCCCTCAAAATCCCTTGGGGCATGCATTCAAATTGATAGAAGCCTAATGGACAGATGAAAGCTGTCTTTTCTTTACTTTTGTCTCACAGAGGGATCTGGTTGTATCCACTCCAGAGATCCAATACTGAGAACCACTGGCTCCCCAGCAAATAATCTAATGCATCTTGGATTCAAGGCATGGTGTACTGGTCAACTACAGTGCATCAGTTTAAGGTATGGTAGTCAATACAATTCCGGATTTTTCCACCTTTTTATGAACCACCACAATAGGAGAGGCATATGGACTGCAAGACTCTGTGATAATGCCATTTGCAAACAGCTCCTGGGGATGGTGTTGCACGTCTTCCGTCTCCAAGAGAGCAGTCTTCCTAGATCTCTCCCTGAAGGATAAGGAGTCTTGGAGCCTGATGTTGTGTTCCACTCCTTTTGCACATCCCATGTCCCACTCAATTAGTGAGAATACCCTGGACTTCTCACGAAGCTTCTTCCTCAGGTGATCCTTCCACTCCTCAGACAACAGCGAATCTCCAAAATCAAACCTTGCAGGATCTATTGCTGGAACTTCAGTTTCACACTGGGGTCTCACAATAGTTTCAGGCTCAAAGAGGTCTGCTATCTTCCGCCCTTGCTTCACAATGGCATCTTGGCTTGTTTCATTAGTCATCAGTATAATCACCTTTTCCTGTGCTTCAGCGGTCAGGGTTATGACTCCACTGGGGACCAGCACTCCTTCAGGAAGCTCTCCTTCAGACAACTGCTCTACCATTGCTAATGTTCCTTTACAACCTTTTAAGCAGGTATTCACAACAGGCACTTTTCGCACCACCTTTGCAAGCACTACATACATCTGCATACTTCAGTGCTCCCATTGGTAGCTCAGACATCTCCTTCTTAGTGCTCTCAATTTTCCCATAGGCTTCAGTACAAAACGTATGGATCATCAGGGTGTTTAGGTACTGATCCCCAGCTCTTTGTCTGCAGTAGTCAGCGAGTACCTTGTGGAGACTAGAGTTAGTCCCTATCAGCACAGACACCTCGGAGATCCCTTAGGTTCAGGACATATCAAGGCAGCAGTGTCCGCCTCTTCCCTCACTCTGGCAACCTCCTCTGGAAATGCCAGATACACTAAGACATAGTCTTGGTATGGGTATTCGTCCATGCTGAGGCCACACAAGCCAAGCCCTGTCAGGGGCAGTATAGGCAGGTGTGCAAACCTCTGTTGGTAGAATGACTGAAATACAATAGTCACTTGAGATCCAGTGTCAAGCACTGCTCTGCATTCTGTCCTTTCAATCTTCACTGTGACCTCTGCTCAAGGCCCTATGGTGGGATCCCAGCTGGACAGTCTTTTCCAGGGCAGCCTTCAAATCCTGTGGGCTTGGTGGCTCCCTTTCCAAGCTCCTCTAGAAGTTCCTTGAACTCCCATTCCCCCAGCAGAAGGTCCCTCAGTTTTCCCTACAACTAAGTAGGGATTTTCTTCATTACGACACTTGGCCACACTGTGTCCACTCTGGCCACATTGGTAACGGAAGGGTTGTCCCTTCCCCCTTCGCTCAGGTGAGATGATGGCTCTAAATCCTGACTTCTCCCTCACCACAGCTAGAGGCTCCTTGCACCTGAAAGTCTTAGCTTGGTTAATGGTTCTGCATAGATCAGCTAACTCTTTTGTCAGGACCTGCACTTGTTGGGCAAGTTCCTCTCTGGTGCTCACCATCAGTACACTGGCTATTCACAGAGGTGCTGTGCTGGCTGGCTCAGCTTGTTGTGCTTCCCACAGTTCACGGGTGGCCTGCCTTTCTTCCTCCTTTCTGGCCTCTTTTATCAGCTGGGAGTAACTTGGGGAATTTTCCAGTCATCCTTTTAACCAGAAATGAAGTAGAATTGGGTTCTGATGCTGAACTCCTCGCACAATTTGGGCCAATCTAGTCTGGTCCATTTGCTCAGCAATCACTACTCCCCTCAAGACAGCCCTCTGCAATGGTTTCTCCAATTTCTGTGTATAGGTTGAAACCTTCTCACCCTTTTGCTGTCTGGTGTTGAGGAACATACAAAAGATGTCCTCAGAGCCCTCTGCGCTCCCAAAGGTGTGACTCAGGGCCTCTAGGCAGTCCTTCACATTGGCCTCAGGGTTAGTGAGCTTCAGGGTATAAATCATATCTAATGCTAGTCCCCTGAGGCTCTCAGTAGACATCTTCACTTCTCTGCCTCTGGTATTGCCCACTCCTGCAGCATTTCAGAGGTGTGTTCCAACCAGAGTTCAAACTCCTCTTCCCCAGGTATTGGGATGGGAGCCCCAGCAAATAACCTTAACTTACAGTAGGAGCTTGACGTACAATGGGACAGCACCACCTTTTCCAAGGCTTGCCCTGGGGCTTTGGCCCACTCATTGTCTGAGGCTGCAGCCCCCAAGCTTGGGGCTGCTGAGTCAAGACCTAACCCACCTGGAATATTAGCCATCATACCACTGTGATTTCCTCCAACTATAACAACACGGTTTTCCCAACTTAATGGATCATTCAAGGTGTGCTTGTGAGGTGTACTGACCCAGGGATCCTGGATGAGCCCCCAAAAATGTAACCCCCTCTACTGGCTCCCATCGCTCACTGGGTTCAGCTAGCCCCTTCTTCTGGATGTCATTATCTTGAGGTTTCCCCACTTCCTTTGGTGATTTCAGCTGCTAGTGAGCTCAGCTTCCAGCTCTCTGTTCGTGGGGAAACCCTTCCCTGACACAGGAGCGTTGTTTGCTTTTAACAAAACAAAAGACTCCAAGAGGAACCCCAGAAACTCTATCTTTGAACAGTGGAATGGGCTAGTCAATCCAGGCCTGTGGCCCAGGCCCCTCCTTACTGCTGTCAAACTGCTCTGGCATCCAAGATCCTCCTTTGCTGAATTCTGTTCAGATGAGAGGGAATCTTTTATCAGCACAGGCTAAGCACACTTCTGCTGCCATTTGTTCATACAATTGGGGTGCAACATTTCATTACCCCTGCAATTAACACTAAAGTGATTTGTAACCAATCCCAGCAAGACTGACCATTTCCCATCATGCTCAGCACCTAGGTGCACCTATGCAGATACAGTGCAATCATACTGAGCACCTAGTTGTACTCATGCAAATACAGAGCCTATGCAAATAAAGTGCCTCCCCTTTCAGCTGGCTAAGCAGGAGATGGCCACTCAGACCTCGCTTACAAAAGCAGATTTCTCTGTCACTATCAAAATTGGGCTGAACCGTTTTTTTCTTTTGCTTAGAGTGCAACCAAAAAAAATTCACCTTTAGGCCAGAACTCAGATGTGACAATTTTCAGCCTGAAAGGCAATAGCAAGAGCTCAGTGGGAGGTGAGCAAGGGGAGTCAGTGATATTCTCATGAACTCCACCCACAAAGAAGAACTCTGTCCACACCACATGCCAGAATGAGAAGCCACTCCCAGGAGCTCATGCACATGTTCAAAAAGTGATCATGCATGATGCCAGAATCCTTGGGTTCGCTGCCATCTCAGTTGAGGGGGGTAGACAGTAAGTGGTGGTTATCTCCCAAATGCTACCCATTTGTGCCCAAATGGGATGTTGCTCAGAGTCGATTCATTTGGGCCAATTCAATCAGGATACTAACTTTAAATCCTTCTTTCAGCAAATGACCCAACCATTCAAACACCACAGGTTGCACTGTCATAAATATCTCCCAGCTGTGATGCTGCTTTCCCACCAGTTCTTATTGGTGGGGAATGATAACCGTATCCTAGTTCGAAACAGTATTGAGACAGATCTTCATTGTGGACTCCTTCCTCTCCTTCCTCACGTGCCTTGAGCAATTTAATAGTTGACAACATTGACATTTTAAATCCTTATTCCAGCCCTGCTAGATGGGAGGGAGCGGAACAGAAGAGGAGTGATTTCTTCACATGACCAGGAATAATAACAGCCTTTTCAGTGAACAATGACAAGGAAAAATTGTGCTCGATCCGGGGGATGAAGGGAAACCACGTCCCCTCCTGAAAAGACCTGCCTCTGGGTCACAGACGGCTAGACAGGAAGCACTCTGGAAATGGTGGGTTTAATGTAACAAGCTGATTGCCAGGCTGAAGCCACACTATTTTGCTTGGAGAGCAGGAGTCATAGAAATTTAGAGTGGGAAGAGACCTTAAGAGAACATCTGGTCCATCCCCTTCCCCCCCACTTCACTGAGGCAGGACCAAGTAAACCTAGATCATCCCTGACAGGTGTTTGTCTAACCTGTTCTTAGAAACCCCCCAAAACAGGGATTCTACAGCCTCCTTTGAAAGCATGTTTCAGAGCTTAACTGAGTCAGAAAGCTTTTCCTTTTGACGATCTTCCTCTCTCCAACCCTCCAACTTTACACCGTGCAGGCACAGTGCCTGCACGGGAGCAGAAGGCAAGCACAAAGTCTCGGCGTGCACGTTTGGCAAGAGGTACGTAGATCCCTGTGTCCGAGGGAGGGCTCCTTTGAGGCCGGAAGGATTGGGTAGAGGAGAAAGCAAGTGAAGCTGCCTTCGAGCGCTGGTGCCCCTTGGAAGCGTGCTAGCGCTGCTCCTTCCCAGCCGAGCTGCGGGCTGGAGCGTGGTGTTGGGGGGCCGGCTGTGGGAGGTGGGAGGGAAGGCTCAGCCCCAGCACGCGCAGGCAGCATCTTAAGCCTCTTCCCTAGCTGCGGGCACTGACTATTAAGCTGTCCTCTGTGGCTTAGGCTGGAGAGCACGAGCCCCTGTAGTATCGATTTGGGGGAGCATCACGAGCGGCAGGAGTTTGGGCCACCAGGTCAACCAACTGGGGACAATGGAGGCAAAATGGCAGCCCTGAGAGCCGTCAGCTCAAGCCTCCTGTGCTAGAAGCGGGGAAGGCAGCTGGCCAGGCTAAGCCTGCAGCACGACCCCTGGCCGAAGTGCCTCTCAGCCAGCCGGTCAAGCCGGGAGCCCAGAGAGGGCAGGAAAGGAGGTGAGCGGAGCCTCCACCCAGCAGGCTTCCCAGGCCCAGCCCCTTCGCTGGCTGGATCCTCCTCCCGGGAAGACTCTTATAAGCTCCCTGAAAAGAGCTCAGTCCCGTGTTCCTCTTCCCACTTTGGCCTCCCCGCTGCAGCAGTCATATGAAAAAAGCAGAAGGAACCACTCCGAGGCCACCCCGCAACCTTAGCATTATAAGAGCTACGCTCTAACCAGCTGAGCTAGCAGGCAAACATTCAAAAGGGCTTCACGCAGCCCTTTCAGAAATCAGGCACTGGCAGTGATAGAGGCTTTGTGGCCTGCTGAACAGCACACATGGTTGGGGAGTTAGCTCAAGTGGTAGAGCGCTGGCTTGCTTTCCATGTGAGAAGCAGGGGGATTGATGCCCATGTTCTCCAGCAGTGCATGACCTCTTACGCTGCTTTCTTTTAGAAGGCCTTGGCATCCAGGGGGGCTAAGTGCCTCCAGTGGGCTCCTTCCTTCCTCTTCCCAATTGGCCTTCCAAAATGCAAGCCCTGGTGTGCTGGAGAGCCACTCGCCCCTGGCCTTTCTCCTCCTTGTGGTGGCTGGAACCTCAGACACAGGCTCAGACAATTAGCTCGCAGGGAGGAGCGCTTGCTTCGCGTGACAGAAGTGGGGGGAGATCAACGCCTGCAGCCAAGCTCTGAGGGCGCAGCTGCTTGGCGTCTTCCGCTGTCGGCTGAGAGGGCGCTGCTTCGAGCTCAAGCAGCGATGCTGCTCGCCAGCATTGCTTTCTCTCTTCCCCTGAAGCTGCTGGATTCCCCAGCGTCTCTGTTTTGCTTCCTCTAAGACAGGCCTCTGGGGCTCAATGACTTGACCTGGTGGAAGGAAGACTCTGGGGGTCGCACCACAAAACCCCAGCTCCGAGAAACTGCTCCGGGGGCTCAGGATTAATCGTCCAGCCGCAGCGCAAATGCTTCGGCCAAGCCCGTACAGCTTACCTCCTGGCTTAGCCCGAGCCGGAGTAGAGGGACGGAGGAGCCCTTCATGCTCCACGCATTGCACCCCGGCCTCATGCAGACTGGCAGTGCAAAGATCTTCATCTGCATCGCGCCCCGCCAGAGAAGCATCGCTAGACTGCCTAAACCTGAGCCGCTGCCACGCGCCCTCTCACCAGACTGTGGGGGTCCCACTGGGCTCTGTCCTTGGTCCCCTTCTTTCTTCCTCCCCACCTTGTCTCTGGGTAATCTCATCCACACAAACGCAACTACCATCACCTTGCTGAGGACTCGCAGATTTACCTCTCTACCCCAGCACTGTCTCCTTCCATCTAAACTAAAACCTTGACCTGTCTCTCTCACATCTCCCCATGGATGTCTAGCCACCAGCTCAAGCTCAACATGGCTAAAAACAGAGCTCTTAATTGTTCCTCCACCGCCAACTCCTTCCAACTACCTTCTTTCTTGATCAGTGTGGACAGCACCACCATCCTGCCAGGCATTCAGACCCATAACCTGGGTAGCCCCGTTCGCCTTGGGTCTCTCTCTAGATCCTCACATCGAGACTGTCTAATTCTTACCTCTTCTTTCTGTGTAATGTTTCTGAGATACAGCCTGTCCAATCCATCCACAGAGCTAAACCTCTCATCCAGATTGTCTACTTCTCATATCTTGAGGTATATCAATGTACTTTTCCCTGGCCAGGATAATGCAGCCTTGCCCCGCTCATATCCACACAGAACGCTGCTGCAAAGAAAATCCGCCTAGCCCGGCATTTTGATCTGTCACCTCTCTCTTTGCATCCCTCTGCCGGCTCCTCCTTCCCTATCGCTTCAAAGAGAAGCTACTTGTCTTCGCTTTCAGGGCCCTTCCCAGTCAATACCCACCCAATCGTCTCTCATTTGCTATCAAGCCATTGATGCTCACCTCTGACTGACCCGAGATACCAGCCTCCACTGCCCGCTGTTTATATTTCCAAACAAGCCCTTTGGTGCTTCCTCCCATGCTGCCTTTCATGCTTGGGAGACATCCCCAAAGCCACCTCATTGTCCTCCTTCACAGCCCTCCTCAAAACTCTCCTTCCCTGGCCAGGCTCTGAGCTCACGGCCAATCATACTGACCAATACTGTCTCATTGCTTTCTTGTCCTCCCCCATCTGTCTGTCTGTGACCATCTGTTGTCTCTTGTCATAGATTGTCAGCTCTTTGGAGCAAGGACTGTCTTTTTGTTCTGTGTTTGGACAGCACCTAGCACAATGGGGTCCTGGGCCATGACTGGAGCTCCCAGGCCCTACAGTAATGCAGATAATAAATAACAACACATTGCCGTGTATTTACCATGATGCAGGGGCTGTGCTGTCTTCCAGTAGATTTCAGAGCAGGAGATTGTAGCCCAATGCTGAGCAAGGCCCATTGGACTCTGACACCAGAGAGACTTGGGAAAGCAGCTAAGAGCAGAGCAGCCGCTGGACCCCACAGCAGAGAAAGAGGGACCTGGGGAGCACAGAGGAACAACTGCAAAAAGACACCATGGTGCATCTTCCTTGCAGAGGGTGGCTCGGAGATGCAAACCTGCTTTGCTGTCTGAGAGAGGGGAAGTTCAGCTGTTGCTCTGGCAATGGCAATACAACAAAGATTTCTCAGAACCCGGGGCAGGGGCTGATACAGGGTTGCCAGGTGAGGATGAGGAGTGCAAGAGGAAATGACGACCTCTACCACAATCCCTCTCAATGGCTGCCTGCAGGATTTTGGCTCCCTCTGGAAGCCACGGAGGGCATGGGGGCTGGGGTCTCTGCAGCTGATTGGAATGGATCCTGACGCCTCTGAGTCAGTCCTGGGTTCAGGGGAGCTGAGCAGAGCCCAGAGCTCGTGGTTAGGCCCATCGCCTGAGGATGAAGAGCCCGACGAGGACAGGAATCATAAGGAGAAGAAACGCAAGACTCAGGAGCATGCCTGGGGCAGTGGAGACCCACAGAGAGATGGGAAGTGAGGCACGGGCTGGAGACAGATTCACAGATGGGGCTACAGCTTCAGTGCACTGTCCATTAGGCAACACTGCCTCCTACTAACCACTGTAGGGCCTGATTCTGGCTCCTTCCCATGCAGCGGCACCCGGCTGATTTGTGGCTTTGTCTCTTTCATGCTGTCGGGGTAAGTGCGAGAGCAAGACACGTCGGGAAGTCGCTGTGCTCGTCACAATCACCGTCTTGATTGTTATCAGTGGTACTCTGGCAGGTGAGTTCCCAGCTCTCCCTGGCCCTGTCTCTGGCACTCCCATTTCCTTGTAACTGGCACACAGCCCTGCCTCTCCTCCTTCAGCGGTCAGGACGCTGATCACTGGCCCTGTAAACCACATCCCTGGGTATCATTCATGCTGCACTGAAAGAGTTAAACTTCAGCCAGTCATTGATGCTTGCTTGATCATCTTTCCGCAGCTGCTGGGTCTCAGGAGAGCAGAGTCTTGCTGAGTATAAATTGGCTTGGGTTAGAGCAGTTCTCACAGCAAACCACGATTGTAAAAACTTGACCCTGGCTAAACAGCGGAGATCCCAGTCGATCATGCTTGTCCCATTCTTTCCTTGTACTCCTCTGTCTGTCTGTATCATAGATTCCGAGGCCAGAGGGGCCAGTGTGACCATCTAGACTAACCTCCTGTATAACACAGACCATACAACATCCCTCAGTTAATTCCTGTTTGAACTAGAGCAGGTCTGTTAGAAAACATCCACCTGTGTCTCTTGTCTGAGATTGCGGGGAAGGGATTGTCTTTTTGTTCTGTTTGTCCAGCACCTAGCACAATAGGTCCAGTCATGGAGCTCCCAGGAACTCCCAGGAACTGTGGTAATACCAATAATTAATAATCATTATAATAATAATAAATCTCCCAGCCCATTCCCACTCATAAGGCTCTAGCGCCACCCTGTGCCCATTTTATATCCCTGGATATAAATTATAGCATATTTCCTGAGAGAAACCAGGTGGATGAGGTAATAAGTTTTATTGGACCCGTTCTGTTGGTCACTGTGGTCCAGTCATGACACCACTCTGTGCCTCAGTTTCCCCACCTGTAAAAATGGGATTATTAACCTCCTTTGTAAAGTACTTTGAGGTCTATGACTGAAAAACACTATATAAGATGGTTTAGTATTTATATCCCCTTCTCTCATCACTGAACCCTAATGGGAAAGTCCTACAGTGCTATCAAGACAAGGAGAACCTTTCTATAAGGTTTTTGAGCCACTGTGTTGAATCACATACAGAATTATATCCCTCCTAGAGAATTCTAACGGGAGCTGTCCATAAATAATGTAACACAGTATTTGGTGATTTTGAAGACCTGTCCCTCTTCCTGTAACACTGAAACAAACACGCTGTCATGCCAGATTAAGAACCAACCCACCCCAATGCAGTTTATGGGTAGCCATTTGGGTGCTTCAGTGAACCTATAGACATCATGCTGGTCTCTCCATGTGCCTCTATATGATACAGTTAAGAACCTCCATAAAATCCTGTTCCATTTATATGGAACCAGTAGGTTTCATTCCCATTCAGTTCAATCAGATTTCCAGTCAGGGATAACATAGTTGAAAGTTGGTTTGTTTTTTGTCTTCCCCTCCCCACCCCACCAACTTTCCTGAAAAATTCCCCACTAGGTTAAATCTGGGATTAAAAAGCACCAGCCGCACAGGAGACGCTTTCCAAGGGGGAAGTGTGACACTGGCTGGATTAGGGGGACCATTTATGATATTATTTAACATCAATATGTCAAAATTACAACAATTCCTATGAAATAGGCCATGTCAGGTACCATTAGAAAGGTTATAATTTGCTTAGTGTAAGGATATTGTTTATGTGTATGTGTCATATTTGCATTGGAAGTTATGGATTTGTTTGATGTATCTGTATTTCAATTTGTGCTGTGTTTCTAGGTGACACCTCAGATAGGATGGCTGCAGCACTAGTGGCTTGGTGGCCCATTAAGGGAATTCAAAGATACAATGGGCCCAGGGAAAGAACAAAGAGGCTACACCTCATGAGTCACTAGGACTTACTCATATGACCTTGGACGCCATCTTATTTCTGTAAATTTCCACAAGCAGCAGCATGGCAAAGGCCAACGGACATAAAAGGCATTTGCACCACATTCATATTGTCTTCAGTCAAACTTTAGTCTTCAGCCTTCACCTACCTCTGGATCAACTCATCTAACTGAAGCTTTGAACCAAAGGACTGAGACCCATCCAGATGTTGGATGTATACCAGAGGGACTATACAAGGTTGCAAACTCCACAATTCTACTGGAAACCTGATATATATGGACTTTCCAATCATTTGTATGTATGTGATTGTTTTAATCATTTAACATTTATCTTAGAGTTTGTTTCTTTCCTTTTAGTTTTAGTTACTAAAGGATTGGCTGGCAGCGTGGTATAGATCTTATATTGATCTGGCAATGTGGCTGACCCTTTGGGGTCAGGAGAACCTTTTTGGTAAAGAATGTGGAGTTTTAAATAACTTATCTCTTTACTAGACCTAGTGGCTGACTGGAAGCCAGAGACTGAAATGCATTAAAGGGGCTGTGTATATTTTGTTTTATCTGGTTGGGAAGAACCCACCAGTGATGGGAGAATCTGCCCTCCTTTTGCAGCCTGTCCTGACCTTGGCATTTTCAGGTAGCTACCCTAGGCATGGATAGGTCACAGTCAGATCATGGGAAAGCAGGGGCATCATGGAAATCAGCGAATGCTGCTGTATAATACAGCGCTGTGCAGTTTCCTAAAGCATCACAGTGGGACTAAAGTGCAGAGATGTCTGGTTTACCTTTTAAAGACTTTCATGCTGTGATATAAAGGCATCTCTGAGCACTGGCTTGACCATTGGAGGGAGCAGTGTGAACAACCCTGGAAATGGGCAAATGGCTCCAAATTCAACAACCTGTGAGTGCTTTTCTCTCCAAGGGCCGCGCGCTGAGGCCCAGGGGACTCTGGTGTTGCATTCAGACAGGACCAACATTCACTGAGGGGCTTAGAAAACATGACCTGTGAGGAAAGGTTGAAAAAATATGAAATGTTTAGTCTAGAGAAGAGAAGGCTGAAGGAGGCAATGATCTCAGTCTTCCAACATGTACAAAATTGTTACAAAGGGGACAGGGATCAATTGCTTTCCAGGTTCATCGAGGGTAGGTCAAGATGGAATTGGCTATGTTTGCAGCAAGGGAGATTTGTGTTAGATATTAGGGAAAACTGTCAATTCTAGGGCTGGTTAAGCATTGGAACGGGTTACCCAGGTTACCTTTGGATTGGACGGGGGATCTCCTAAGCAAATGCTGCTCAAACAGTGTCAGGCTGGGCTTCCAGCAGCTGCACACCCTCTGCTACCTGTGATGGCATGTTGGGATTGCCCATGAGGCTCTCTTTAACAGAGAAACACCAGTGACCTCACATCCTGGGGTTGGTTTTTATTGCTACCTCTTTTGACCCTAGTGGTCCACCGGTGTCCGGGGCCTTGCTGGATTGTTTCCATTAGGAGGAGAAACTGATGCTATGAGTCACGTATTTCTTTGCTGCAATCTTGTTTATTCACAAGGAATGTACAAAGTTCTGTTTCCCTGAATGCAACAGGAATCAAAGAGGAGGAAGGTTCCCTGAATACAATTCCAGGCCTCTTTCCTACCAGCACTCTGCCCAAAAAGAAGCTCTCTCTCTTAGCTTCCTTTCAGGACTACGCTGTCTGTGCTTCTCTGGCTTTCTGGACTTGTCTGCTTCTCCCCCCACACACAGTCCCTGCATATGCAATCAACCCTCAAGAAAAACCCTCCACCCACATAGCTCTGTTTTGATCAGCCATCCAAGGTGTAGTTCCTTGGATGGTGGCTCCTGTTGTTTCAGCTATCTTACTCCATAAAGAAGCTTAATTGCTTCTTACATTTATCCTGACTGAAGGATGGCTAGCTCATCTGGACTGGGAAGATTTTGCAGTTGTACCATCTTGTCAATCTTCAAAAACATAGCAATAGACTGGGTCTTGATCGTTATATACACAGATGGCTACATCCTCTGGGCTGTCCCACAACATCTGAAATGTGATGTAAATGGAAGAACAACACTCCAATATCTTTATAGGAGCAGGAATAGTAAACTCTCTCATGTTCATCCTGCACCACTTTCACTGCAATATCACCGCACATCTGGAAACTCTGTCTTAGAATACGTTTATCCTTTGAGCTGCAGGTGTAAACTCCAGCTCTAGGAGATACATCCACCCTAGCACAATAAAAAATAGAAGCAGAGTTGCAGAGACACAAGGAATTAGCTTCCCTGAGAATGACCATGTCCAAGACTGTAGTTATGTACTTGAGCCAGCTAGCTCATCCCACGGCTCATGCCACTGTGGCTTGTTGTATTAATTTAGATTAACTATAATGGGCCCAAAGAGCCAAAGATGTTAACATGACCATGTTGCTCTTCAACATTAAATTGTGTTAAACAAGGTCCAGGGTATGGCATACAGAGACCTCAGTCTGCTAAGTATCACAGCAAAAACACAATGTCTTTGAAGCGCTTCTTTTGGCCTCCCTGCTTCCCCTTCTCCTTTGGTGAGTTGAGTGTACAGCAATTGTTTTGGTAAGTGTGCATCAGGCTTGCGCACGCAATGCCTGTTCCACCTCAGCTGGTGCTGGATAATCAGGGCCTCAACACTGAAGTTGTTGGCCTCCATGAGGACACTGACATTAGTATGGCGATCCTCCCACTTTATGTTGAGGATCTTCCAGAGAAAGTGCTGGTGCTGCCATTCCAGGTGTTTTCTGTAGGTCGCCTGAATCTCACACCCATAAAGGAGAATTGGAATTACCACTGCTTTATAAATTAAAAGTCTAGTATGTGTTCTGATATTACGGTTGTTGAACTCCCAGTGGGATAGTCTGTCAAAGGCAATGCTGGTGCGATGAATTCTATGCTGAATCTCAACGTCTATGTTTACCCTCTACCTCGGGTATGTCCATTTGAACTGGATTTACACGTCCTGCTGTCATGTAGACATAGCCTCAGAGAGAGATTTCCCCATCCTGTCTTTCGTGGAACAGAAAGCAGAACATTCCTGCACTTCTACTATGAATGCCCTAAAGTGGATTTAAATTAGTCTCTAGTGTCTCACCTTGAGACAGGTGTTTGGGGTTCTCCCTCGTCAATCAGAAATTCATCACCGTGCATCGTTCTTCATCAAGCATCATCGCCCAGAGTTTTATTTTCTTTTATAAAAATTTTAGCAGAGGAAAAGTAAACAGCTCTGACTGGTCACATGGCCAGTTTAGTTTAGGGTGGGAGCCCATACAACTTGCCAGAGCTCCTCAAAGGTTCTGACTGAAACCATACAGGAAGCTTGGATGCACAGATGATGGACACATAGGTAGAGAAACAGAGCAAAATCTACCACTGTTAAACTAGACCTCTCAGCTCAGTAAAACGAAGGAGAGTTCTTGTTGTGCGGCGGAAGACAAAAATGAATCAAAAGAGTGACTGCAGGACAAAAATGACCCCAGAACTTTATTAAGTAGGTGGTATTTTCAAAAAAGCAACTAAATGATCTAGGAGTAGAGCTGGGTGAATAACTGAGTTTTTAGTTCCAAATAATAATAATAATAATAACAATAAAAACAATTAATAATGAGCTATTTTTAAGGGGGGGGATTCTTTTTATAAAATTGAAATAAATTTTTAAACAAAAAATTATTTCAAATAGAAAAATCAAAATGATTCATTTTAAAATTGTCAAGACAAAATGTTTTCAGATTTAGAAAGGTGGGTGTTGATTGAAGTAATTTGGAGAATTTGACACGAATTCGTTAAATGTTTCCATCAACCAGAATCTGCATTTTTTTCTCCAAAACAAGTTTCATTCGAAAAATTTGGCCAAGCTCTACTTAGGAGCACAAATCCTGTTGAAAATCCATGGGACTGGGTTATTTTAGATGCTTTTGAAAAACACACCTGATATGTCTGTGATTTTCACAAGTGACTAATGATTTTTGGGGGCCCAATCTGTGACACCTTAAAAGGGCCTGAGAAGCTGAGATAATATTATTCAATATGACAGGCAGTGGTGTCAGCAATGATACACCCACTGCTTCCTGCATCGAGCCCCTATTCAAATGCTGATACTATCTACAGGATCCCCTGCTAATACCAACACTGCCCACGTGTCACAGGGCTTACTGACCTAAGGAAATTTCCTACTCTAACCTGCAGTTCAGTCTCATGATAATAATAATGCTTCAAAAAATGTAAAGCCATATATCTAGGAGCAAAGAAATCAGGCCATGCTTAGATGATAGGGGCTCTATCCTGGGAAGAAATGACTCTGAAAAAGATTTGCGGGAGTCTTGGTGGATAATCAGCTGAACATAGTCTCCCAGTGTGACACTGTGATCCTTGGATGCATGAACAGGGGAATCTTTCATAGGAGTATAACATTGTTTTACCTCTCTATTTGGCATTGGTGCAATCTGAGCTGGTGCCCACAATTCAAGAAGGACATTGGGAAATTGGAGACGGGTCAAAGAAGAGCCACAAGAATGATTAAAGGATTCGAAAACCTGCCTTATAGTGATAGTGAGACACGATGGGTGAGGTAATATCTTTTATTGGAACAACTCCTGTTGGGGAGAGAGACCAACTTTCGAGCCACTCAGAGCTCTTCTTCAGGTCTGAGAAAGGTTATTCCAGCATTACAGCAAAATGCAAGATGGAACAGATTGTTTAGCATAAGTAATTATTTTGTAAGGGACCATTCAAGATGGAGTGGCCTGCTAACAACTCTACAGTCACAGGGAAAAAAGGGGGGAACTAGGAACTTAGTGGGTTGCAGATGGTTGTAATAAGCCATAAATCCAGTGTCTCTGTTCAGGCTATGATTTTTAGGATCTAGCAAAATTATGAATTTAAGCTCCCAGGTTTATCTTTTGAAGGTGTTGTGCAGGTTTCTTTTGAGGATGGGGACTGATAGGTCAGCTATAGCGTGATCACTTTGGGAAAAGTGTCCATGCGTATTTTTGTCTGTTATTGTTTTCCTCTGTGAGTTCATTCAAGAGCGTAGTGATTGTCTGGTTTCACCCACATAGTTACTATTGTGGCGTATCATTATAGCAATGGTTTTCAACTTGTGGTCCAAGGACCACCTAGACAATGTCTAAGATTTCCAAAAGGGTCTGCACCTCCATTCAAAATTTTTAGGGATCCACAAATGAATAAAGGTTGAAAACCACTGCGTTACAGTGATAGAGTCAAGGAGCTCAATCTAGTTAGCTTAACAAAGAGAAGGTTAAAGGGTGGCTTGATCCCAATCTATGAGTATCTATCTCTGGGAAATATTTGATAATGGGATCTTCAAATCTAGCAGGCTAAGAAGATCTAACAAGAGCCAATGGCTGGAAATTGAAGCTAGATAAATTCAGACCAGAAATAAGGACAAAATATTTAACCGTGAGTGTAATTAACCATTGGAGCAACTTATCAAGGGCTGGGGTGGATTTTCCATCATTGGCAATTTTTAAATCAAGTGGCTCGTGTGACCCCTCTATGAACTCATCTTGATGCCCTCTCCTAATACTTGGTCTAGTTCAGATAGGAATTATATGGGGGAAGTGCTATGGTATTTGTTATACCAGAGGTATAGATTGATCACATTGGTCCTTTTGGCTTTGCAATCTATGAATTATGGGGAACTACAGGTCCCCCAAGGCACTGCAGCGACATTTGGAAGTCTAAATTTTTCAGGGTTTGATTTTTTTTTCATCAACTCGACATTTCTACAGGGAAAAAGAAAACCATTTTCCAACACCGGTATTCACCCCTTGGGTCCTTTGTAGAGTGCGGCTGTAGAGTAACAACATTCTGAAGCAAACCCACGTATCAAGAGGGTGCAAATCAGTGGACTGCCTTCCCAAGCTAGATCTGACCTCCTTCATCACCTACTGAAAGCAGAAGAATGGTGTGCAGAGCCCACATAGGAGGGGAAAAAAACCCACCATAAGATCAGTCGTGGTTTAGCTAGGGTCTCTCACTGTTGTTGCAGCGTACGTGGTAAGGTAATTTCCAGTCAGTCTGCAGCTTTCACTGACCAATATTTGCATAGAAGCAGGCCTTGAAGCAGTGTATTTGAGTCTGTTCTAAAAATATTGTCTGCTTTTAGCACTAAGAAAATGACTGGTGTTGAGGCCAAACACATAAGAACAGACTTAGTCCTTCCTCACTTTCTCACATCTTAACAGCTCACACAGATTGATAATAATCCCTAGCTCTTATCCAGCACTTTTCATCCATAGATCTCAAAGCGCTTCACAAAGGAAAGCTAGTGTCATTATCCCTATTTTACAGATGGGGAAACTGAGGCACAGAGTGGTGCCCATATCACCCAGCTGGCAGAACCTCGGCCTTCTGAGTCCCAGTCCACTAGCCACTAGGCAATACTGCCTCTCTATGGGAGGACCATTATCCCTAGTCTACAGAAAGAAAACTGAGACACAGAGGCTGAGACTTTTTTTTCTGATGCTGCCAAAGGGAACCACCCACTTTAAGTGTCTCACCCAAGGACACAAAGAGAGTTTGTGGCAGCGCTGGGAACCTAGATCCCTTGTATCCTGGATCCCTTTCCTCCCATGGAAAAGAGAATGGGTTTTGGCTATAAGAGAAAGAATCAGGGGTGCTGACCCCACATTTCCTGTTGGTCAGTGTCTAGCAGTGCTGCCTTCAGAAGAATCTGCATTTTCTTCTTAAAATGTCCATGTGAGTGAATTCACTACGGTGCTGACAGTGATAGTTTCCCTCATTTATATGTAGCTTTGCCACATCCATCAATCCTGACGCACAGCCCCCGCCCGGATGTCCCAGTCCTGGGCCATCTCACTCACATTTCTGCCAATGCACCTCCAGTCCAGTCCTGCCTCCAGAAGAGCTGGTGACTCCATTAATGTTTTGCAAGTCGTTTTCTTTCCCAGGGAGTTACCTAACCCAGTGAGGCGAACACAGTTTGTATGGATTGATGAGATTGTGCTGCAGCCAGAGTTCTTTTTGTTCGGGAACAGCTGGGACACTTTCAAGTCTGGGCACCACCACCCAAGCACTCTTGTCCCAAGCTGGAACCCTTGGCAGGCTGGAAATAGAACACGGCTCATCAATGAGTCTGGAGTCTTTGCTGTCTCTCCTTCCTGCATTTCCTTCCTTGTCTTTTCTTCCTCTTGGTTTGTCCACACTCCTGCTCTCCCCAAAGGCTACATGCTGTTCAGAGAGGTCTCCCACAGTAGATGGGTGCAGGCAGGTCCTGTAGCTGAGCAAAGAAGGGTTTTGTCAAGGCCTGTAGCTCTGAACATGAGCAGCTCCCACGGCTGGCTGCATTTGGGACCACTGAGTTAGTAGGGAGGGAAGTGGCCCTGAAAATATCTTCTCCCAGGCTGCCTTATGCCTGGGACATGATCGCTGAACCCTTTCACCAGGCTGCCATTCATGCCTCATTTTAACAGCTCACTCGGCTGACATCTGCGTAAGCAACGACCTTCACACATACACTGAGCCACTGTGGGAACCTGTTAGTGTTACCCTCATCCTTCCTCTCGCCTGGCTCTGTAGGCAACCCTTTCTCGGTGTCTCATGGCTGAGAGGATGTGGCCAGTGCTGGGAGGCACAAAGAGCCAGGGACTTGGGAAAAAATTAAATAACAATAATTCTCCACCCAGGACGGGCCCAGTTGTTGTCCTCTTTGCTTCCAAAGCACATTTTGCCCCAGCTGTAGCTGAGCAGTGGGGCTAAGTGGTGGATGGGTTTGGTGTGATGGAAACTTAACTTGAACATCCAGCGCTGCTATTTTTGGGTGGCCATTGAGACTGCCGTCACTAAGCTGACATGATTGGCGAGGGCTGCAGGGCTGTTGGGAGTGTATAAAGTGAGAAGGAGCCCTCAAAACTCTGCCCCCACTGCTTGTGGGAACCTGGTGACTTAACTGCTGGTTCTACACGGTTGTGACTCACACTCAGGTTCAACTCATTGAGCAGAGCAGCCTTCCCCTTGAAGGGAGAGTCACTCACAGCATCCATCTAACATACCAGTTGTGTAGACGGGGAGCATCAACACATGAACTTGGCCAGCTCAAAACCATTGGAAAAGACAGGGCAACGTGTCTGGATTCAAAACTGCCACTCACCATTGAACACTTTATTGTCACGCCCATTTTGAAGGCAGAATTTCTTGTGTCAGGAGACCACAGCCCAACAGGTCAGTGACCCGGGGACATTGCCTCTGGACAGTGTCAATTACCCTTGAGTAAGGATGTGAGACCTGTTAATAAAGGAAATCCTCAGAGCAGAGAGTGGAAGGAAATTCACCAGCCCCTGACAGACGCTACTTCCTGATTCTGAAGTTATCGCTCACCTTGGATTGTACATATATATCAGCGGCTGTCCCTCGCTGGGTGCTGTCTTCCTTTGCTGCATGGACCATGACTGAGGAAATAATCTACGCTGATTTAAACATTCTGGAAGATTCATCTCCCACCAGTCAACCCTGTCCCCTTACGCACCAGGGTAAGTATATTTGATTTTATTTCTCTGATTTGTATTACGTTTGCGATTCCAATTTCCGAATGTGCATTTATTAAAGTTTAGCCAGCAGAGTTTGGAGAGCAATTCTCTAGCTACCAGGTGCTGCTCAGTGCCATAGGAAAAGCTATTTGTTGTAATAACATCTCTTATACATCTTCTGGGGGATTTCAGTAAGGGTATTGATCATTCTACCCCAGCTGAGCATCTGACCCATTGACTCACATGGTGCTATGGCTGATTTACATTACCAGAGGATTTGGCCCAAAGTGTCTCTGTAATAAATGGAGTAAGCTGGGTGCGAGAAGAGCAGGAATGGGCAAGTTCAAGATGGCAATTGAGCACAAAAAAATGTGGGAGACTCAGTGAGTAGAGTCTGATTATTGAATTTGGAGGGAGGAGCAAGATCCTGATCTTGGTGAGGCCAATGTAAACCTCACTGACCTTACTGAAATCAGTGACGTCAAAGCTGGATTCTGATCTCAGTGACCTTGGTATAACTGTGGAGTGACCCCACCGCAGTCCTCAGTTTCAGGTCCAGATTCTGATCTCACTTCTAATTCTTAATTCAGGGAGTGTAACTGATTTCAGAATCAGATCGAGAGCAAGGCGACACATGGGGAGTGCACAAGAGATAGATATTGAGACTGCAAATGAAACTAGCTAGGGAGTCCAATAAGTCTTGGGACTGATGGAAATTGTGTAAAAGGGTGGAAGGAACAGAAAGACAAAGTGAGATTATCCCAAGGCCTGCCATTAGATGTGTTCAAATATGAACAGGCTGAAGAGAAATTTCTCTCTTTTCCTCTGCTAGCAAGTGAAATGACACCTGATTTAGAGGCTATTTAGTTCTTCCAGATCAAAAGCTCATGGTTTCATATCACTGGGGCACAAAGAAAATTCAGAGTGCATTAATCGTATGGCAAATCATGGGCCAAATTCATCACTGTCGGTGCAGGGAATTCTAAAGTGTATCTCTCCATGCCAGCTAAGTCCATTGCACCTGTGTGTGTATGGGTGTGCGTGTGAGTGCACATTCACCTCTTTGCATCTGTGGGGGCGGATGTTTTGTGCAGCTGCAGTCTGTTGCCACAGCAGAATTTCCATCAGGGTTCACACCATCAAAAACTGACAAACACCTACAACAAACTTAGCCCGATGATTATGCAGGAGTTTCAGCCGTATGGATACCTGTCAAGTGAAGAGAAGGACATGAGGAGTGTGAACATCTGCTGAATGGTTCCTCTGCTTGGCCCAGTGCTGGAAGCAAGGTCTAAGCTAACAAGCAGGACGATGGGCACAAGACAGGGACAATATGTTTAGATACAGCTGAAATTTGGCCTATTAGCTGCAATGGATTCTATGTCTGTTTGTATATAGCCTCGAATCATTCCTGGTGCTGACTGCTTTTCTCGTGGGCTAACTGGACAGGATGGCAGAGGGGACAGACAGATTAAAACCACGGCTGAAATCTGACCCACTTTTCCAACAGATTCATATTGCTCCAGAAATAGCAGTCAAACACTCTGGCTGGACAGTCAATGGGGCACTCCTAAGAATAGCGTATCCCTGTCTGACAGCTTTACAACTGGCCCCAGTATCACACTGCCCTTAATGTCAGGGGTGTGTCAACACTGCAAAGAAACATCCATGTCACTGAGTGTCAGAGCCCGGACCAACTGACTCGGGCTGCAGGGCTAAAAATTGCACTGTAGACATCCAGGCTTCGGCAGGAACCCAGGCTCTGAAATCCTGGGAGGGGTGAGGGGCTCAAAGCCTGGGATCCAGCCAGAGTGTCTACACTGTTCGTTTTAATCCCGCAGCCTGAGCCCCATGAACCCGAGTCAATCAACCCAGGCTCTGAGATTGACACACCGTGGGTTTTGGTTTGCAGTGCAGACATCCACAGGGTGGCCAGAGAGAGAGAAACCCACAGAGAAGCATTCACAGCTCTTTGTTTAACATATCTGTAGCCAGCTACAGAAAGTGCTTCACTGAATATTGCATCTTACAGATCTCCAGGGATCTGCACGTTGGCACAGGATCGTTCTGTGGATTGCTTTGGCTGGCAACGTGATCCTGGCCACAGTGGTAATGGCACTGGGCATTCAGGGTGAGTAGCTCAAGGCCTGCTATCCATTTGAACACATGCGCAGTGTCTGCAGCTGCTTGGGAAATTTTCAATGGAAAAGTTTTCCATTGGAAAACGCAGTTTCACCGGAATGAAAGGGTTTAGCAGGAATGTGTCAATTTCAGTGAAATTGTCACCAGAAAAATGTCAACACAAACCTCGTGACTTTCTCATATATTTTCAATAATGTTGAAATATTTTGTTTTGATAAGGTAAAATGTTGCATCATTTTGTTTCTACATTTATATTATATAAAAAGATCAATGTGAATGATATTATATTTATATTTCAGAACGTTATACGTTTCACATTTAATGTCCTATTTAATATTATCTGAAAATGTTTTGACTTGTCATAACAAAAATGCCTTTTTACCTTATCACAGGGAAACCTTTGGCCATCATCAAAACAACCATTTCAATGTTTCTGAACAAAAATTTTTCAGAATTTCTGTGTTGCGGGAAATGTCAAAATTTTGACTTTTCATTCCAGTTCGGAATGAAAACAAATTTCTTAAAGTTGGAAAGGAAATTCCATTTCCCAACTAACTCTTCAGTGATATAGCCCCGGTTCTCCTGTCCCGGCACAGTTCCCTTGAGATCTTGCTCCACTTGTCAGTAGATGATAATTGGATGCTTCATCCCTGCCAAGGCAAAGTGTTACAAGGACAAGGTCCAGTCTGAGCTTGGTTCCTGAAACTCAGGTGACTCAGTTGGGGGGAACGTCATCTTTGTTGAATATTGTTGCCCCTCTGGTCCATATGGTTTGTCACTGTTCACAGCCTTGCAAGCCTGTTGCCATTAGGAGACATCAATATAAGTCAGGTCTATTCTCAATGTCATCCTGTTTATTTACAAAAAAACATACCTACATCAAGTCCTGTTTCTTTGATCACAGGAAAAACAAACAGACAGCAGCAGGAAGGCTCCTGGCTTACCCCGATACCTGCCTCTCCACTGAGCTTTGTGCCCAGGAAGTTCTGTCTGTGTTCTTCCTCTCAGGATCATAATCACACCTGCTTCCCCTGGCTCCCCCTCTCCAACACACGCAGGCTGCTGCTGATCACCTAGCCCCTGTGTTTCCAACCAGGAAACCTCGCATTCCCCCTAGCTTAGCTCTGATCTGCCATGTGGCCTGTTGCAGTGGGTGGTAACCTCCGCTGTCTGGACCTCTCTGCCACATAAAGGGGCTTAATTGTTCCTTTTTGTTGAGCTTGGCTCCCACTGGCTTTCATTAGGCCAGTGATTGTCCTTGGGTCAAACACATCGTTGATGAGAACTTTCAACATCATCCTATGAGGAACAAAATGGAATGGATCGGAATATTCATAATGAACAAGGCTCTTCCTTCTTTCCGCCCTCTCCTCCCTTTCTTTCCTGCCTCATTCCATCATCTCTGCCCCTACCAGAGTCCACAGACACTCCTTGATGATTTTTTTACATCATCACATTCTCACTTTTCAAATCCCTAAATAGTAACGATGATTCCAATTTCTTACCCCTTCTCTGGGCAGTAGCAGATTTCAGGGTCTGGCAGGTCAGTGTCTTGTCAGGAGGAGAAATCAATAATGCAGATCCCAGGATGTTGCCTAGTGCAATTTGTTTATTTACTATATATATATCTATAGTATATACTATAGATATATACATATCTTGTTTCCTGGTCATAAACTGCACCCTGGTAACCCCCTTCCCTCGGCAGAAGCCCCAGTGCCAGTCACCAAGAAGCAGCTGTCCTTAACCTCTGTGTCTCTTGGACTTTCTCACTGTTCCTTGTTCCTGCCTCAGCCCTGGGGAAATTCCCTTAGTCCACACAGCTCACCTAGAATTGCATGGTCTAGACAGGTGCCTTGGCCATTAGCCTTCCCTATGGGCAGCTGCTGTGCAACACACAGGGATCTCAGGAAAGGTGTCACTGCCCAGACAAAGGCAAGAGCTTTGCCCCTTCAGGACTGTCTGGATGCAGCGGGTAGCATCCTGGGAACTTACACATCAGTGACCTGTAAAGCACATGACATTAGCCCCTGCTGCCCTAACAACAATAACCACTCACCTGAGTGCTGCTCTGAAGTTTTCCAGGACTGCTCGCTGCAGACAGACACTGAAACAGCCTCAATGGTTCCCGAGAGTGGCGGTGTCACTCAGAGAAACTCTCCCGGCAGAGAATGCAACACGAGCCTGGAGGACTTGGTGTCTCGTCTGAAGCAGAGTCTGTGTCACTCAGCCCAGAATACCTCAGCAGGTAACTTCAGCTCATTGTGTATCTCTGAGCACCTTGGCATGATCCAAACACCGGGTAGGTGGAGGGGGGCCTGTCTGAAGGAGGCAGGCCAGCCTGTTAGCCGCTAATAATATCATCTCTCTCCAGATGGCTCCAGCTGCAAACTCTGCCCCATGGGCTGGCTGTCACACAGGGGAAAGTGCTACTGGTTTTCTAAAGAGCGCAACATCTGGAACAAGAGCCGTGATGACTGCTCAGTGAAGAGGTCTCGAATGCTAGTGATCCAGGACTGCGATGAGATGGTAAAATAAAACAAAAGGGGCCAAACTTCCAATGGAGGTGGTCGTTGGTTATATAACCAGATGTGCAAGAGGGCAAGGAGACTTCTTACTGAGGAGGCTAATGCAGCATACGGGCTGGAGTACCTTCCACACACTTTTCTCCCCATCGAGAGGAGGATGGGAGAGCCAGGAGAGCTGTGTGGCAACAGAGCCTTGAACCTGTTCCCCCATCCCTGTCTGTCCCCACTGCCTCCACTTATTCCTCTTCCTGCCTCACCCTGATCGATGCTCCTTCCCCATCAGGATCCAAGCAGGGGAAACAGCAAGACAGGAGACAGAAAGGCATATTAACTGCTATGGGTATGATTTTCAAAAGCAAAAAAAGGAGTTAGGAGATTAAGTCCCTGTTAATGGGGTGACAAGAGACTGAAACTGTTACTTGTCCTCCTAATTCCCCTAGATACTTGACACTCCCACCCTGTGTCTTCTAGCCCTGAGCCCTGTTTACATTAGCGCTCTCTCTGGTGCTGCTACACTGATAGTAGAAATGCTGGGACATTGTAACCAAAAAAAAATCTAGTGTAGACAAGGCCTAAACACTCAAGCGCCTGTTTTGAGAATAGTCTGTCACGATTTTTAGCTGAAACAAAGAATCCTAGTACTCAGCCAGGTTGTATTCACCCTGAGCCTTTTGTCTTGCGCCCCACAGCAGTTCACACAGAACGTCACACAGGGTAAATATCCTGTCTGGCTCGGCCTCAGTGTTACATCGCCAGAGAAGAAATGGACCTGGGTGAACAGCTCCCCGTTAGATCAAAATCTGTGAGTGTTGCCTGGGGGTTCCTATTTTATAAAAAGAAAGTATATGTAATGACACCTGCTGGTTGAGCTATTAACAGGATTTGAATATATTGATCATTGTATCTAAACAAACCAAACAGCAAGATTGCTAGAGCTACAGGACCAGCTCTGAGAGCTCAGAGACTCTAGCAACTAGCACAGGGTGATTTTTTTTTGGTGACTAGTGACTTTATTGAAAAAAATAATGCATTTTTCCGGGTAATGAAACTATTTGTGAAGTCAACCCAAATGAGCAAATAATTTTGTCTGCCAATTTTCTCCCCCCCAAAAAAGTTACAATATTTTTCTTGTCTATTTGAAATGCAATGTTGCAACTTTTCATTTTGAAATGATGCTTTGTTTCAAAATATAGCTTTGTGTATTAAAAGAAAAGATGAAAAAACTTCCCAAAACAAAACAAAAATGACATATATTATTTTCATTTCATTTAATGTAGGGATGTTTTTAGAGTCATAATTTTCTTTTTCTTTTTCTGTTTTTCATGCAGTAAGAAAAACCGGGGGGGGGGGGGGGGGGAATCAGTTTTGGTTTGAACTAAACCCATTTTTTAAATTTATTTTGTATTTTATTTTTCAATTTTTTTCCCCAGAACTGAAAATATCAATTTGCTCAGCTCTATTCATAGTGTAGCCACTAGAGGTTGACAAAGAGCTATGCCGTGCTAGCAAGACTTACACAGAGCTCATGGAAGAATTCATTCAAGCTGCCCATTGGATTAGAATGAAAACCTTGCTCTAGGTTCCTTTCATTTAATCTAAGCACATAAGGACAAATTTTTCCCTGCTGCAATCAACTCTGCTGATTTCAGCAAAGTTACAGAGGATCTCAATTTGGCTCATTGACTTCCTTTGTCCTATGTTTTACAGGTTCAGGGTAACAGGTCCTGCTGATGTGAACAGCTGTGGGGTGATAAAAGGGAATCAGATTAAATCTGAAACCTGCAGTGCTGAATTCAAATGGATTTGCCAGACGGAAGCTGTGATGCTATGAACAGTGGCACTGGAGACACTCATTCCTCTAATAGATATGTACAGTCTTGTGTTTCAGTCTCTGAGCCAGACTTCCAGGAGTGGATGTGCCTGCAGACACATGTATGTGGATCCTCAAACCAGCTGTTTATATGTGCAACTCAGGTAAATGCATGTGCAAATCAAGCCCTTGGGTATAGACACATCTAATGGACATAAACACTGCACCACTGAGCCTTGTCCAGCAAGAACACGCCTCTTCCTCCACATGAATCCACTTCCACCATCATTGATACCCTGGCTCTACCCCTTCCTCCTTCACCCTCTTCTCTCCATCTCCGATGCCTCTTCTGCTTTCTGCCTCTCATGCCCATGCTTTCATTCCCTTGTGCTTCCACTTAGTCCTCCTCTCTGCTTTGTCTTTTATCACTCCCCTCCTCCTTCTGCCTATGAACACATTCTTCTCTTCCCCCACCCAGGGAAGTAGGCTTCCTTCCCACTCTCCTGTCCATCCCACTATATTCCACTCTACAGCTCCTTCCTATCCCCAATGCCAATCAGTGTCATTTTAGACACCCCCACTTTGTGTCATAATGTGGCTGGCCCTTTAAGGGGAATTGGGTCTCGGTTCCACCTGTCTTAAACTTCTCTCTCCTCCCCAGAAGTGGGAAAAAATAATGAAGATTGTGTCACATGGCCCACTTGTCACATGACAATCAGGCCTCTGGGATAGATAAGGGAGAGGAGTGGGGAAGCAGGAGGAGAGAGGAGCCAGAGAATGACAGCCAGTGGCCCATGGAAAGCCTAGGAAGAGCCAGTCTTGGATTCTCTCCTTTGGAAACTTGATAGGCAACAGGTTTAAAAACAGCAAAAGGAGGTATTTCTTCACACAACGGCACAGCAACCTGTGCCAGAGGATGTTGTGAAGGCCAAGACTATAACAGGGTTCAAAAAAGAACTAGATAAGTCTAGTCTAATAAGTCTAATAAGGAGGATAGGTCCATCAATGGCTATTAGCCAGGATGGGCAGGGATTGCTGTTTGCCAGAAGCTGGGAATGGGCGACAGGATGGATCACTTGATGATCACCTGTTTTGTTCATTCCCTCTGAAGCACCTGTCATTGGCCACTGTCGGAAAACAGGATGCTGGGCTGGATGGACTGTTGGTCTGACCCAGTATGACCATTCTTCTGACTCCAGATAGAAAGGCCTGAGAGTTCCTGAAGAGATAAAAAGTAGGCAACAGGAACGGCATTTTTACAGGGCAAGGGGGGCAGTAGTGAGAGGCGCAGGACTGTGAGATGCCTCTGCCAGGAGAAGATGACTGTGACAGAGCAGAGGAGACAGTCCCTCAGGTAGGAGGTCCTGGGTCCAATCGGACACGGGGTCTTTATTTTAAGTTTATTTTTGGGTCCCCTGAAAGGGATGGAATTTTATTTAATGACTTAGTCGGAGGGCCAAATCACTGCAGCTGCCGAAGCAGGATGAGAAAAGGAAACAGAGGGCTGCCCCATGCCATGAAGGGGGGATGCTCTGGAGATGGTGACCTTATCACACACTCCTTAACCTGCTGTATCCATCCTGTCACTTTAATATCGCCACCATCTGACCTTTCTTCGCTGTTAGACCCTTATCTACGCCCTGCTCCTCTTACCTTCATGGCTATGTAACCGTCTCTCCTGCCACTCTAGTCTGTCCAACACTGGCAGTATCCTGGACAAACCTGAGGGAGTTGGGATAAACTTTCTTGAATTAAGTTAAATCTTATTCAGTGGTTTTCAAACTGGGGTAGATGAGCTCTCTTCAGGGGGTACACGAGAAAAATCCTGTAATGGTGGACAATATCCCTTACAAAGCTTCTTTCCCCCTGTTTTCCAAAGTATATTATGATCAGCCCTATCTCAGCTGGGGGTACACAGTAGCCTACATTATTTGGAAATGGGTATGCAGTCTAAAAAACTTGAAAACTGCTGACCTTACTGAATTAGGATTAATAATTTTGGGCTCCATTATATTAAAAATCATGTATAACAATAATATAAATGTTTGGAACTTCAAAAACTATTTAGGAAAATACCTGTGAAGTGGCTTTCCTAGGAGGGCCTTTGAAACAAGGCCCTAGGGATGGACCCATTGCCTAGTAATTACCTGCTTCTGGAAAATCCAGATCAAAGACTTCCTGAACTGTATAAACGGTGGACTAAACATGTTATGAGTGTGCTAGTTCTGAGCAGAAGCTGTCACAAATTTGAAACTGCAAGGAAACCTTTTGGATAGGATTCTCAAGGATTTCTCCCTCCAGGGTCCATGTTAAGATTGGGGTGATGTCTAGTAAGCTTATTTGCATGCCTGCTGGTTCTTTTATTGTTTTTAATATGGTTTGTAATGTTTTATCTTTCGAATAAAACAGGCTTGCACAGGAAGTGCTGTGTGGTACCAGTCACCTTGC
Organism: Emydura macquarii macquarii; assembly: GCF_026122565.2. Lineage (NCBI taxonomy): Eukaryota > Metazoa > Chordata > Testudines > Chelidae > Emydura > Emydura macquarii. Next base: position 72,060 of record NW_027131269.1, read on the forward strand.
TTCAGTGGGTCACAGCTAAGAATGCCAAATTCAGGACAAACTGCTGAGAAATAGGACAGACTCACCCCAAAGTGGTGCTTATTCTACTATTAGACTATACTGAGCCAGTAACAAAAGTAAACTTCTGTCTGACAACACTGGTTAACAAGAAGTTAAAAATGCAGTCTCGTTAATTATTCCAGCCCTTGGCTCACCTCCTAGACACTATGTGCATGGAGCTAGGTGGCACTGTGCTGCAGAGAGCTGGACAGAGGACACAATAGTGGGCACTCTCCCCTCGCAGTCATTGCTGACTCCAATGCCCCAGGGTGGCACCTGGGGGTACTCTGCTGCAGAAAGCAGAGCAAGAGGTCCAGTAGGCCATGCTGCTGCCTCCCATACCACAGTGTGGTACTACTAAGTATTATTATCCCTATTTTACAGAGTTAAAAACTGAGGCATGTAGCATGCAGGTGGTTGATCCCCTCTCCCACCCATCCTAGTGTAGCAGATTGCATGGGAAGTTCACAGCAGAACAAGGAGTAGAACACAAGAGTCCAGATTTGTTCATCTGTCCACAGCAAGTCTCACAGAAGTCTAGTTAATCACATTGTCCTTTTTTTCCTCACTATCATCATGTATATAGTGGTAGCACCTAGATACCCAGCTGAGATCAGGGCCACGTCATGCTGCACAGACACACAGGAAGAGACAGTCCCTGCCCCAGCTGAGAGCAGGGCCCCGTTGTTCTGGGCACTGCACAGACATACAGGCAGAGACAGTCCCATTGACTTTTTCTTGCTCTTTGTTCTTGTTTGCATTGTGGCATGTTTCTTCTTCAGGTATATCATCCACTTGAATGGGCCGTATTTTCCTGTTATTATTTTAAAAAGACTCCACAAACAATATTTTTTATTTTAAAAAAATATATTTATTTTAAATAAATAAAAAAGACTTGATGAAATCACTTTAGAAAACAACTTCCTTTGTCACATAATAATAGTTAATAATACTCAGCTCTTATATAGCTAATCTCAAAGCCAAGGGACCCAGCAAGGACATTTATGAGTCATTCTTAAATTAACCAGGGCTCTGAGTCTGTGATCAGTACTTTACACGAGGGCCGAACTCTGTTGAAATCATGGTGGAGGCGGGTCCTTTGGAGGCAAAATTAATCCAATTGCCTTTGTTTACTGTCTCCTGTAGGTGCCTGATGCTGGCCCCATAGGACATTGTTGGAGGAGGGCTGGAAATGCTGCCATTTTAGATAGCTCACCTTAATGGGAGACATTAATCCCTCCCACATGGTCACTGGTGGATACTGGTGTGACATTGGCAGACCAGATGCCAGCCCAGAGCTCCAGGCCAATTCACTTATGTTTTAGTATAGATCAAAGTCATTGTTGAATGTATACAAGTGTAAGCAAGGTCTGAGTGTCTGAGTAAAGGGGGGTACATTATTTGCATGGGCTTTGTATCTGCATGAGAGAGAGATTAAGTACTTAGCATAATTTACCTAGGTGTGGAGCATAATGGGAAATGGTTAGCAGGGCTGGGTTTGGGTTACAAACCACTTTTGTGTTAACTGCTGGGGTAATGAAATGTTGTCCTTCAATTGTATGAACAGATGTCAGCAAAACTGTGCTTAGTCTGTTATGATAGAACACTTCACCCTAAACTAGGCAGAGCTCCCAAGGGTGGCAGGCTGATGTTCCAGCCTGGAAAAGGGGAAGGTAGAGGAGTCTCCTATGGGGATTGTAGGGGCCAAGCAAAAGGGCTGCCCCAGGCAGGGAGTGACTCTCACCTCTCCTTGTTAAAAGGTAGGCTTAATGACTCACCTTGGAGTCTGTTGTGTCTTGAAAGCAGAGACATTTCCTGTATGACAGCAGAAGGTTTACCTAGGAGCGGAAGTCACTAAGAGCTAAACTTTGCCTGACCACTAACAGAGCTCAGTGGGCAATGGGCAACTCTGGTGGGAGGCTAGCACAGTCGGTGCCAGCCCAGTCAACAAGGGGGGCCGGCACAGTTGGTGCCAGCCCAGGGCGGCTAGCGGTCGGCGGAGGGGCTGGCACAGTTGGTGCCAGCCCAGGGGTCGGCAGGAGCCAGGTGCGGTTGGTGCCAGCAGTCGGTGGGAGATCGGCGTGGTCGTTGCCAACAGTGGGGGACTCAGTGAGGCCCACAGGTGATAGGAGACAGCAGCAGAGGGGGCCTGGACAGGCCTGTGTTGGACTGGTGCGGCATATGGGGCGGAGCCACACCTGAGAGGTGGATATTGCAACTACGACGGTCAGTAGCGGGGCAAGAAGGAAGGGAGAGGCGCAGGATACGCCCTGTACTCTGGGATGGGTTTGGGCTCATTGAGTTCATGAACTCTGTTTGCACTGTTTCCCAAACCAGTGCGGTGTTATCTCTGTTTTGCTATTAAAAGGTTTCTTTCCACACTCAGACTCTGTGCTTGCGAGAGGGGAAGTATTGCCCTTTGGAGGGCACCCAGGGGATAGTGTGTAATTTCCCAGGTGACTGGGTGGGGGCTCAAGCCAGTTTGGTGTTGCATCATTTACAGGGACCCCCAGATATAGAACCCGGCCCTTGCTGCTGCCGACTTGGTCTGGCAGAAGGGTTATACAAGTGTATCTGGTGTTTACATGTCATGAAAACTAGTGGGATGTTACTTGGAGTGTTTTCACTTATCTGTATCCCATTATAATGTAGCAGCAATCATTCACATTGTGTATACCCCTGTAACTATCTCAGCAAACGAGAAAGAAGCTTTGTGAAATGCAAATGAAGAACTTTAACAGAAAAGTGCTCATTTCAAAGCAAGGGGTGATTGTGTGTGATGACTGGAGGTCAAAAACTCAAAATGCATTCATTCTTCACTCACTGTCATCAAAGAAAAAGCCAACGTAGGTAGTGACACTGTCAGTTTGTTTTCGGTGAGAAGGAGCTATAAGTATGAATTCAAAGAAGGATCCTGCTTCTCTGGACTGTTTGGACTCTTACAGGGAAATGTACCAGATGCAAAGCGGAGATCCCAGAGACAATCTGCTCAAAGAATGTGAGAAAACAGAAGGAGGTGGGTCATATTATGAAGATCTATATGAATGACAGCTCATTCTGATGCCACAGAAGGGAAATTAGGGAAATTATTGCCAATTCTCCCCTCCCTTCCCCCATTCAGAAGAAGCCACACCCCAAAAAACAGCAGAAGCCAGAGACGTCCCATGGTCATATTTTTTAACATCTGAACAATCTACTCTGAATAGCAAGAGAAATGGTCAGACATTTTTCATTGATTTTTTTTTTCATATCAGAACTGTTTCATTTATAAACACAAATGGGAGATGCATATTATGTTTTCTAGATCCAAAACCAAACATTTTTCTGAATTTCCAATCCGGAGGAAAACTTCAAATATAATTGCGTGTGTTCTGATGTGGAATAAAAACATTTTGAAACGTGAAAACTTTCTGCAAAACAGAAATTCTGAGTTTTGACCAGCTCTAAGTAGCATCTAATTTTGGCATCACAAGTAAATGGAACTTGGTTTGGAGGCAGATACCACTACTATTTTCCCCGCTCCCTCCTCCCTCAAACCCTGGTCATCAATAGTGAGTTGCTGATACACATCCAAACCACCCATACCAGAGCCTCACTCTCATAAGCCACACCTCTTATTTTGGCAAACATCAGGCATCCGACTCTAATACTGCAGAATATTTCAAGCACAGCAGCTGAGCGTCGTATGGGTTGTAGATACGATTTGACCTTTCTTCTCTCCAGTATTTAATGACAGAGCTGATCAGACTCAGGCCTGGTCTATACTTTGGGGGAAATTCGACAGCAGTTGACAGGAGTTTCGCAAGTTATTCAGAGTAGCTTGTGTAATTTACGTTGACGTCCTAAATCCTCTTCTGCGCGCCTTCTCCACTACGCTGCACTTTTTGGGAAGATAGTTTTATTGAATCAACTTCTGGATCGATTGAGCAGGTCCTCCTTTCTGCTCAATTGATTCAGATAAATTGATCTGACGGCAGCAAATTAAGTGAAGACATACCCTTACTTGAGAGTCTTTTGTTATGGATGCTAGAGCTGAAATCGCTGATAAGGAGGTCTAAGTGCTAAGTCTCTGGTGAATGAGACTTTCCAGCCTGCACTAACAATGAGGCTCCCCCACTAAGAACTGAAATCACTGAGAGCTGGGTTAAGTGGTGGGACCTCCCAGCATAGTAGAGGTTGCAGTACAGAGAGCGATAGTGAAGCAGATGAACGGTGAGTCGGCAGCCACTGAGGCATTGCTCAGTGCCTTTACTTCACCCGCCCCTGGGAAGGCAAGGAGAAATCATACGAACACACTCTGGGTCTTCGCAAAGGACAACCACGGTGAGTGAGATGCGGTGGAGGGAGAGGGAACTAGTGTGTTAAAGGAACATTTGTTTGTTGGACTTCCTCACCACAAGATGAGGAATTGAGGCAAAGGACACTGCCCCACCGTACTCTGAGGTGGGTGTTTTGCTCATGGTCATATGTTTTCAAATCCTGCTTGTGGCATTTTCTCAAATTAATACCAGTTTCCTTTCTCCTTCTTATTCCTCCTTCTAACTGAGCAGGAATTGGATAAAACCCAACAAGATTACGGTGTGTCTGGCGCCATATTGGAACTATTGAATTGAGCGGGAATTGGATAAGACCCAACAAGATTAGGGTGCAGCCAGGCTGTCGGCACCATCTTGGAATCCATGAAATTGCATGCGTGCTGCATCAGCACTCTGGCTAATAAGCCATGTATTCGGTGTTCATCTCTTTTGCAATTTACAGTGGAGAATGTTGTAACAACTGACAATAAATTCCACCTCAAGCTGGGACCCTCTCAGAGCCACACTAGGTTCAGAGAAAAACAGCAAAGCCTCTTTGTCCCAGTCTCCTTATACATCCCAGTGAGCCAAGGTAAACCCCTATCTTGCACTCAAATGGGACCCTTTTAAAGCCTCTATTTCACACCGCAAAACACTGAGGGTAAAATCAGGTGTTCCCAGACTTGTTCATTCTATGGACCATATTTAAATATGCAGATCAACCTGTGGATTTTCCTCTCCTCCTATTTACTATCATGCAGCATGCTTGTGGCTAACAACTGCAACTGTTGACTCTGCAAAGTACCATTAAGAACATACATAATATTTTTATCTACAATTTTTTAACAGCTGAAACCAGGAGAAAGGGCCAGTGCTCTGTGACCAGTTAGCTCTCTGCTGAGCGTCACTGAGCAGCCTGCAGACCACCCTTTTAGATCCTCGGAGCTAAAAGAACTTTACCATACGGTAAGTCTGAGCCGACGTGCATAAAAGAAAGACCAAAATATTGGTTTTCTTGCCTGTATGCAATGTTTCAAATGGTTTTAAATGCCCCATTGTGCTGGAAACTTTTCACTCTCCTTCCTGGGGGTGGGGAGGGGAAAATAAAGACATGGCAAGTTTGAAAATAAATTGCTCAGTAGGACTATGATCTTAACAGGGGTATCTCTTAGTGCTATTGAGATCTAATATTTAATCAAGTCTTGTAGCTAATGGGTCTCAACACAGCTCTTTTTAAACACATTTTTGTGGAGCTGATGAGTTGATGAGAAATTAAGAATGAGATTTTCAAAGATTAAAAACTGAATTTTTGACCAAAAACTAACTATTTTTTTGATTTTGGCCAAATATTTCTGAGGCTTTTGAAATTTTGAAATAAACAAAAGTTTTCTAAGATGGTGCTGGTGGATGGACTACACCCTATATTTTTAGGGCCTGATCTCATTGCCCCTGAAGTCAATGGAAAGAGTCCCATTGAAAACTTTGGTTTTGTGCTCATTTGCTGTAGAAGAACATCCCATTTTCTAACCAGCTCTAGTTTAGAGAGCGCCTACCACCCCGGAGTTCTGGTCTCTAGCCTGTGCTGCGATACAAACACTAAATATTTAGCCTTGTCTTAGAGGCCAGAAAATGTAAGAATTTGTCTATCCTGATCTGAGAAAAAAATCTGTCTTGCCTTCAGAAATATTTTCAGAAACCAATTTAAAATCTAATTTAAACTGTGATTCTTTTTTTAGAAAAAAATTTGTTAATAACTTAAGTGCCATCATCATACTTAGCTCTCCTCAAGGCACAAAATATTTATGGGGCCAGATCGCCACCTGGTATAACTCAGCTCTGTCGAAACAAAGATTCCATAAGGTTTGCCTTGTACTCGGATCTGCAACACATGCAGAGCAAGAAAGCAGAAACTGGGTAGTGGGGGGGGGGTTTATCCTTCAGCACTCTAATTTTGTCCCTGATTACAGTCCCAAACAGGTGGCGTTTCTCTTCCCTGCTTTGTCAGTGACTTCAGAAAAGGTTTAGGCAGCTACATTGCAAACTTGTCCAGGCTGACCACTCATAATTTTTAAGTTTTCAGTGCCACTGTTTTTGAGCAGTGCCTGAATTGCATATTTTGCCTTGTACAAACAGTCACTCTCTAATCCAGATGTGGCAGCCTAAATCATTTCAATTTGGGGAGTTATTAGACCAGGAAAAAGCTTAAACAGGAAATTTAGATCCCACCTACCGTCCTTCTCAGACTCACTCACACTGTTCTTTCTGGTCCAAGTAATTAAATGCAACATTATCCTTCCCCACATCAGCCCCTTTTCTACATGTACAAGATTTAAATTGTCCACATACCTGCTCATTGAATGCCCTCATCATCCAGAAGCCTTGCTCACCATGGGTCATATCTTCATTATTGCGGCCACAAGCAAACAAAAAAATCAAAATCTCCCAGGTGGAAGGGACACCAAGAAAGATAAGTGTGAAGGGAAGCTGGAGACAGCAGCACAGAGTTTGCAAAAGCTGCAAAATACAGTTATGAACATGGTATTACTTCAGTCAAGAGCATAATGTACAAAGTCTAGTCCTCACTAGCTCAGTGCAATGAGACACTGCACTGCGGTGAACAAATATAGTCACTGCATCAGTTTAGGGAATAGATGAGGAAGTGCTTATGCAATAAGATTCCTGTCCTATTAACAGTCTGTCAACGCCCTTTGGTCTCGTTCCATATTCCTGATTCATAGGACTTTTTTCCCCACTCTGTGTGTGTGTGTGTGTGTGTGTTCTGGATTCACCCTCCCCACCACCCTGCAGATATAGTTTATAGACAGTGAAGTCGATTATACCATGTCACAACACAGCCATCAGCTAATGTCTACTTTTATACCGCAATGACATAGGGAAGGAATCTCTTACCTCTTCAGGATAAGAGTGGTGAGTGCCAAATCTGTTGTAAATCATTAATTGGATTGAGTTTAGTAGAATAACCACCCTACCAATCTTCCCCTCCCCAGTGAATCCAGGAGGAGGGAAAATGAAAGTCAGAAAGACGCTTCTGCTTAGGGATAATGTAGCAAATCTAACCCCTCCAAATCCCCGCCTATACTACTGAAGGGTACAGTGGTAACTTCTCATTTCATGGTCATCTAGAATCTGTTAAGAACAATGAAAATCCTGATCCTGCATTTCCTTGCCCCTTTGGAACTCATTCCCATTGTACCAAATCTGAAGGTCATCATTTTGCTGAGAGTTACTGGTGACTGAATGAATCACACACCTCTGAGACTGAAGGGTGTGAACACATCCTTCAATTAATCGTCACGATAAATTAATCACAAGCCACTCCCCCCTACCCCCCACCAAAGACAACTGTGAACTTGCTGAGGAGTTTTGGACTGAGTGGGCAGTTTGGTTTTTGCCGGGTGGGTGTTTGGGTCAGGGGGTGTGTGTGTGGAGGGAAGGCAGAACACAAAAGGAGCAGAGAGTCAAAGAAACAGCCTGAAGGAGCAGCTGAAGCATGGTGCCTTACCTGGGAAGAAAGCTGGGGATGGGGTTTTTGGTCAGGGGTACAGGATGAAAAGATTGTCTGTGAAGATGCTATTTCCTGCTATTTGCTTCTTTCTGGGTTCAGATACCCAGGACTTGTAAATTCCTTTTAAATAAACAAGTGTGCATCAGAGAAATACCTGAGTTTCACTGGGGTGGTGCTGGGTGGGGGAGGCTTGCAGGGGCTATAGCTTAGCTCCCCATAGCCACCCCTCCCAGTGCAAAGGTCAAAGATTCTGCAGATATTTCTCCACTGCTGCTGGCAACAGCGCTGCCTTCACAGCTGGTCGCTTGGCCAGCCGCCACCGCTCTACGGCTGCCCAGTCCTGAAGGCAGTGCCGCTGCCAGCCGGAGCACAGAAGTAAGCCTGGGTGGGGGGTGAGGGCAGAGTGCCCAAGAGCAGCCCCTGGTCCATGTCCCCACCCACTGTCTGTGCCACCCAGAGCAGGTGGAGGGTCCGAGGTTCCCCACAGCCCTCCAGACTGACCCACTCTGACCCAGATTCCTCAGTCCTGCCTCCTGTAATCGCTGCTCTCCAATTGCTCTGCTGGCCCCAGAGCCAGGTCCCCCCACTCGGGCAGCTCTTATGGTCTGTGAGCAGTTGAAGAGTGGCAGGGAGCTGAATAAATCATCCCCCGGAGTGACATAAGTTACATTGAAATATATGCTCATGTGCACAGCACTATGTCGGCTTCCCCACTGACATGGCTTCTGCTCTTTATTGCTCTCTCCCATCGGCATAGAGCGTCTTCGCCAGCCCTGCTGAAGCACTATATATGTAGACATGCCCTGAGTGAGTTTAGGCACCTATGGGGTTAGGCGGCAGCCCAGCAGGGGATTTGTGGATCTCAGTGGTGCCTAAAACCGAGACCTTGATGCCTACGTCCTTTCGTGGATCTGGGCTGTTGTGTTTTAGCAGGGAGACGTGAAAGAGGGGGCTGTGTGCTAATCACTTAGTTTATAGGGAAGTTCAAGAGGGTCAGAGGCCTAGGGAACCTGCCAGGGCAGTGAAATTTGTAAAAGAGAGACACATCTGGGTGCGGTTGGTGGCAGAACGAGTGTATGTTCTGTAAATGAAACAAGTTGCACTAAGAAAACATCCAGACTCTGCATCACTGATTTCTCTTCCAAATGGGAAACTGACCTGCCGGGCCCTGGAAATCTGCTCCTGTCTGACAAAAGGGCAATACTATGTATATGCTCATTTCTGCTTCCTTTGTGATCGGTGTGACATTTTGCACACTGCTCCTTTACAGCTGTAGCAGGAAGACAGGCCGAGATGGGAGCTAGGAAAGCTTCTAGGCAGAAGCTCGACAAATGGCGTCAGGTGGGTGAGAAATAGAGAAGTTTTAGGGATAATGCTGTGTTCCGTATTCTCATTTCCTTTGTCTGACCTCGAGTGCCTTGTTCAGTGTCAGCAGAAGGCAGTGCTTCTCTATTTTCATGCAACTATGTGCATTTGATTCCCTTGAGTTTAACAAGAAGGGCTGAGAATACCAACTAATTTTCTCTGCCATGAAATAAACACACCACATCCAGTGATTTGGTACCTTGAAACTTGTGTAGCTTTTTCCATTGAGTACAAATGATTGCCTCCGTTACTGTTGCCCCTTTTTGACCTGAGTAGCTAGTTAAAGTTGGGGACCCGGGGGATTTCCAGTTAGGAGGAGAAAATGGTGACGGTCAAGGGCGGCGCCAGCCTCTTCCCAGAAAGGGGAGGGCCGAGGTGGCTAAAATAGACAATAGAGAGGGCTGTGCCCTCCTCTTGGCACGAGGCCCCGCCCCTCTCTGTGGCTCTACTCCCTGCGCCTCCTCAGTTGAGTGTCAGCCCCACCTCTGCCTCTTGAGGCCCTGCCCCTGGCCAGCCAAACCAGAGTTGGGCAGTGGGAGGTGGCTGCTGCACTGGTTGATGCCATGGTACAGGTGGATGTGGTGCTCTTCCATCTCCTTCTCCTCTTCCTGCTGCTGCTGGTGGTGCCCAGGGCTGCAATTGCTCCTCAGCACACTGCCACCCTTCAAGTTATGCTGGCATAAACTGTAGTGTAGACATGATCTAAGTGCCTAAATTTCTGCCTCTGGGCACATGCACCACGCTTCACTCTCAGCATCTGGACACCTAAGTCCCAGTGTGATCCATGAACCAGGGAAAGATAGGCATTAATCTAGCTATCTTGTCTATGGGGCTTGCCCTGAGCATGTGTACCGGGGGCTCCTGTTCAAAATCTGGCTGGAGCAGGAGGTGGTGGAAGGATTTCAGCAGGCTTGGTCTCCCATCTCTCAGGAGAGTGCACTAACCTCTGAGCTATGGGCTAGTCTGACGGGGGCTGGGGGGGTTCCCTCAGCCTGTCCTGTTGATGCTGTTCCACTTCAGATGAAGTTATTGAGCCAGACAGAGAGCTAGTGAGAATGACAGGCACGCACCTGAGAGGCGGGAAACCCAAGTCCAGCCCCTCCCCCTCCACACTCCAGTGACTCTTTAATTATTTATCCAAAGTGGAACAGCTTCAGCAAGAGAGACTGAGCGAGCCCCGCATGAAAATAGCTCTGCAGTTTGGGCATTCTCCTCAGAGGCAGAAGACGCCCCCCTTCAAATTCATTCTGTCATCTGGCACAGAGGGGAATCAAAGCTGCGTCTTGTGCATCTCAGGAGAGTGCTCTAACCACAGGGCTAAAAGTCAGAGAGTAGGCAGCTGCACACAGCTTCGCTCCCATTGTTTTATATAGTGAAGCAGATGCCCAACTGCAAGCAGAGAGCGATGCTTCCCTGTAGCCCAGATTTAAGCCTCTAACTCAGAGAGAAGGATGGGGTTTAGGACACACCCCTCTCATGGGCATCTCCTATTGGCTAATTTAGGCAAGGAGCCTCCAACTTGCTGGTTGCTGTGTATCCTGTTTGAAGGCACCTCTCTCCCCATTCACCTAGGTCCACATGGCCTTAAAATGGCCTGGCCATTAACCATTTTTCGTGCAGCTATTCTGCAACCAACAGGAACCTTGGGAAGGTTTACGTGCCCCTGGAAGAGTGATTTAACCCATCAAAATGATCTGAACTTGCTGTGTCATCTTTCTATGAAGACTTGCATCTTTCATGCTCATGTACAGTGACTTCCAGTCACACCCGTTACTGTAACAACAGCAATGTGTCTCTGCGAAGAAACCACTTTCCAGAATTTCTCTACACTGTGATTGGATGAAGTTCATCCAGTGGTTACCCTGATAAATTCATGGGATTTTGATTACCTAGTGCTATATAGCTCTCAACTGGCAGGAGTTTACGACTGTTACACTGTGTGTGCTCACTCTTTTCTGAGACCTTTTGCTATTTGATCCTTTCTCAGTGTCACATTCCTCTCTCTGTGGAGCAGTCTGAGATCCTGATAAATGTTCATGGGAGTTATTGGGATGAGTCAGTGCCATAGTCAGAGGAGGTAGCAAGATAAAACCCAAGATGGACTATAAAATGGATAGAGAAGTGGCTAGAGCATAGAGCTCAACGAGTAGTGATCAATGGCTCCATGTCTGGCTGCAACTGGTCACACTGTGGTGCGGTTTTGTTCAACATCTTTATTAATGATCTGGAGGATGGGGTTTGCACCTTCAGCAAGGACACTAAGCTTGGTAGCTATTTGACCTAAACAAACTGGAGGATTGGGCCAAAAGAAATCTCAACAAGGACAAGTGCAGAGTAGGAAGGAAGAATCCCATGCACAGCTATAGACGTTGGGCAGCAGCTCTGCAGAAAAGGATCTGGGGGAACTGCTGGATATGAGAGCAGTGTCTGGTTGTGCTAATGGCATATTGGGCTGAGGGGCATTGCCAGCAGGTCACGGGAAGTGATTATTCCCCTCTATTCGGCATTGGTGAGGCTGCATTTAGAATATTGTGTCCAGTTTGGCCCCCCACTACAAAAAGGATGTGGACAAGTTGGAGAGAGTGCATGGAGGGCAACCAAAATGATTAGGGGGCTGGAGCACAGGACTTATGAGGAGAGGCTGAGAACTGGGCTTGTTTAGTCTGCAAAAGAGAAGGAGGTAGCTTTAAAGATAAAAGGCTGTTCTCGGTGGTGGCAGATGACAGAACAAGGAGATAGATAGATATGGTGGGGCACTGTGAGGAAGAAAGAAATGAGAGTGTATGACTCTCTCTCTATGTATATATATATATAGAGTGTATGACTCTCTCTCTATGTATATATATATAGTTTCCCATTCTGTAACAGGGAAATTCTGTAAACCAGGATTATGCAATTGTTTTAACTGCAGTTAATTGATCAATCGGGTTGATGACAATAAATGTCAAAATATAATAGGGAGAATGTGTCATGTGGCTTTGCGTGGCTGACAGCAGGGATTGAGATGGATTGAAATACACCAGTCTCAGAGGAGGGGCGGTTGGGTGGGATGCTCCAGGGGTGAGGAAGGGGCACTCTCACTCTGCTCTTATCAAAAGGGGAGGAAACGCTGGTTCCTCTACACTTTAACTCCTGGCTGAGAATTCTCCTCTTCCTCCCTGTGTCCGCTCCCACTCTGCCCTTCCATCATCCTCTTCCATTCACTCCTCCCCAAGCTCCTCAGCACAACACCATGAGATATCCTGGGAACACCTGCCACCTGGCTGTCTACAGAATCCCAGATCACACTCTCCCACGGAGAAGTCCATTCTCTCCCACTCTCACTTGCATAGGGTGGAGACTGAGTAGTTGGTGCAGTAAGGAACTTGGGCACCCTGCCAGCTCTCTCTTCCTTCCCTGAGCTCTTAGTTAAGTCCCACAATGACTTTCACAGCTTCCTGAAAGGGTGAGCAGCGTGTTCAATTCTTTCTGCAGCGGAAAACAACCAACCTACGAAATCTGCGGATCGGAGCCACCCAACTCCAAGGCAATCATCCTTAACACACACCCTGAAATCGAGCTTGGGCTACCGCATCCCTGCCATCACAACTATCTCCCTCATACACAGCTCCTAAACTGACTCTCCCCATGACATCAGAATGTAGGATGGGCCTGCACCTGGGAGAACTGGATGAAATTTTACATCCTTAATTTTCTCAGTGAAAAATGCAGATTCGGTGACCCCAAAACGTTTTGTGAATGTGTGTCGCTATTGACAATTGTGTTGGTCAATAATAATATAATTAATTTATGGGGAACATGTATATTTCTTTTATTCTCTTTTCACCTCCCCCCCCCCAAAAAAATGTTGAATCACTTTTGCTCAAAATCCGGAAAAAATTTTACCTTGAGCCAGACTTGACGTGGAAAATTTCAGAGGGATGGGTGAAAATGCCGGGAAGTGATTTAACATGGGGTTATAATAGAAACATATAGGCAGCCTTGACTACTCCTATTGCTAGTGCTGTGCTGTCATAAACCAATGGGAGATCCTGACTGTGGGAGAAAGCTCAGGGCCAGCATTGCCTGTCTCTTACTACTTGGGTTTACAATACTTAGCTGTTGAGGCCCTGATCTCAGTCAGGGCCTTTAGGTGGTACTATCAGACACTCAATAAACAAGAGAAACTAGCTCTGCCACATTTGAATAACGTACAATTCCTTGCAGCCAGGCATTACTGATTGCAGCCAGAAGATAGGGGAGAGCAATGCCCCCCCATTCCTACATGGAACAATCAGAGAACGGAGAAAAGATAACTAAGGCACTTAACACTAACCCTGCAGATTTACAAAGAGAAAAGAGATCAGGTAAGTGAAGTTTCACTGATTAGACAGATGGAAGTATGATAAAGAATTATGGAAAGAATTGCTGTGTTTACAAGTTTACCAATGAGCCTTTAATCGAAAGGTTTTCTCGTCTAGAGCTCAAGTCCTGAAAAATGAAGTGCTGTAATGACATTCTGACACTTTTCTGGAAAGCCAGAACAACATTCACAGCACTTCTGATAATTGTACTTTTATAAGCAGTACCAGAACGTTGTTCTCTGCCCAACAAAAGTGCCAGAACTGTGTGCTGGAGTGTTCTGGCCTATCTTGAGCCCTGTTCTTGTTTATTTATTAACAATTGGAGGTTGTGAGAGAACAAGAAATAACTGCAAAGATGCTCATTAGTGTGTCTCCATCACACTTCTAAGAAGATCATATAAATTTCCAAACTAATTGTCATATAACATAACATTAGAGTCCAGCCCTATGTATTCTGTGGCAATCTGGATTTAAATTCTGCTTGTCTTCTTGGATTCTATTGCATGTGGTGGAAATTCTCTGGTGGCATCAGATACATTAAAAATTTGAGTATTTGTGGAATTAAATATGAAAATATAATGCAATCAGTGCAGCATCCCCTGTACTATTTAATATGACTGGTCCTTGTCAATGTTTTTAAATAAAAAGTTGATTTTTAAATACAATTTTATTGAAGTTTTTAGCAAATATTTTAATGTAATGTTTTTCATCTTGGGGATTTTCCTTTTTTTGAAAATTGAAATTATTTGGAAAAAATTGCAAAATTAAAAAAAAAAAAAAAGAACGTCCAACCCTGCAAAATGAAAACAATTTCACAATTTTTGTGCAATTGTTCATTTTTTCACCTGTGCTAATTATATTAAATTTAGCTTATTTTACTCTGCTCCTCTATGGGTCACATTGTTATCTCCAGGTTTCAGAGTTAACAATCCATAGAGATGAACTGGGTAGTTGCCCTCTCTCAGAAGGACAACTATCCAATTGGTCCAGGCTCCCTGCACACTCAGGCATACGCTGTTGCATCGGTTGCACTCATGTCACCTTTTCAATCTGTTCTTTGCAACCACGAGGACTAGAATAATGTATTTTGAAATTAAAGGTCAGATTCTGGAGTACAATTTTACAGCAAGCTATGAATCCTGCAGCCATAGAATTGTAGAATACAAAGGGCCCTGGCTATTGTCCACAATATTACATTCCCCAGGATTTATTAGCAAGTACTGTTCATTACAGCTGGTGATTGCAAAACAATACTTGACCACTGGGAGACTGGCTGCGAAGATTGTTCATAAATGAGGTTCCTCTTCTCATTAATGTATTTTCCTTTTTCAGAGGAATCTAACTTCTGGTTCAGGAAATGTATGATACTATTCACAGTCCTGCTTATATTTGCTGTCATTATTATTGTTTTGGCAGGTGAGTAGACAGCAATTCCTAAATGAATTTTTGGTGTTTGTTTACCCCTCTCAGTCAGAATCATTAAAGATGCACAATCCATCCTCCTCAACCTTTGTAGTTGTGCTGGTGCTGAACCAGCATGAGATAGCAAAGCAAAGAGCCTGACACCTGACATTTCTGCTTTACTTCATCTCTCTTGCTGAATTGTGAACTGATTGTTTCACCCTGTCAAAATAATTCTTACAACCTTCTAGTTGAGAATCTCTAGGGTCTCCATGCCTTGGAGTGGGGACTGGAAATTTGACTGGGGAGTTGTCTTTGGGTATGTCTACATGGCACAGGTAACCCAGGTAATTGACACCCAGGTCTGAGCACCCAGGCTACCCTCACCCAGGTGCAAGCATCCCCACAGCAAAGTCCTACCTGAGTTACTGTGTCCTCACTAGTGATGTGCTTCCCATGTCTCGTTAGGCCTTCTGATGGCAAATCCCATGGTTCTTTATGCCAAGACGCTCTAGGATTCATTCCCAGTCAATTATGGGAGAACTTGTCTGTCCTTCAAGGGATGTTGTGGGAAAGTCATTGGACGACAAGCAGCACTTGAATGATTTTCATAGATTCATTCACTTGAGTGATTTAGCCTGCATCCTCACTACAAAGTTTGTGGATTCCAGCCTGAGTTAAGCCAGAGTCTGGATTCTAACCCATCCCCCAGCCCGTGTGGGCTTAAAGCACTTCCAAACAAATGTCATTGCTTTAGCTTGTGTGGACGGGGCAAAACCTGAGGAAGAGCCTGGGTTAACAATTCAGTGAAGACATAACCTTTGTGTCAAGGGCATGCCTCTAGCGGTTCCCATGAAAAACCACCCACAATTTATAAGGCTTTGGAAAATTTCCAGTCATACGTGCTCGGTAGAGATTCGTTACAGGCTGGCATTGTGACTGGCACCCTAGCCTAATGTTTGAGTGTTTGACTTTGCAACCTTAACATTCTTTTCATGTATTTTTTGTTGGTATTAGACTGTAGGTTCCTCTGGAGAATAACCAGGTCTTAATCCCTACCTGTAACATTGTGTGCACACCTCCATCACTATATAACTATGATAAATGGGGCATGACAACAGATTTTCCTAGAATGTGCAAAATTGATAGTGGTTTGGGGTCATTTTCCATCTCTGAATGGTCACATTTGGGTAGGTAGCAACAATTACAAATTCATATCTAGGTTTGATAGCCAGCACATTGCCACAGTGGTGAGCTGGTGAATGTCCTTCAGGCCTCCCGTGAAAGAAGGAAGGGGACACTCAGATATGATGTGCTCCATCATTTGCGATTGGTGACCCCAGTCGCATATAGGTGTTTGCCTCATTTTCCATTTCAAGAGGGTTTGTCCATATTTCCCATGAGATGTCCGGCTGCAATTCAATCTGCACCAGTCTTTCTGACATAAATCAAAACCTCGGCAGAGTCAATGATGAGCTGTCTGTTTTGAGCAGTCGAAACACTCCATGTGGCTCTCTATTGAGCTTCAGCATCAAAGGTGAGTGTCAGAGTTTTGATGAGGTTCCATAGAGGGCTGTGGGGTTTTAATCTTGTCTTAGGCGGTTCTTCAGGTCATCGTGCAAACGAAGCCTTCCGTTTGCACTGACATAGTTAAGAAAGTGAGATATCTGGGCAGCTCTTCTAATCTTTGGAGACTGGATGTGCAACAGGACCAGGAGCCAGGCGACTGGGGTCAATTTGAGTGTCCCTGACACCATGCACATGGCGTATCCCAGCATCTGAGATCGTCCTTTAGATGTCTACCTAGCATTTAGGCATGCAAATATCTCTTGTGGTGTCTAAATGTGATTTCACACCACCTAATAGCCTCAGCTACCCCCTCCAGACTGATTTCTCTCAGCCCTTTTAATAAGGCCTATGGGTCCATTATGCTGTTACCTGACCTCCTTTGTCCCGCCCTTTCAGGCTGAGAAGCGGCTAATTATTTATGGTATACACAGGACTGGCCTTCTTGCTCTTGAAAGGACTGATCATTCTGTGATAATGTTATTCCACAGTATTTGCATGCCTGTTTCATAAAACCCTCCCATCAGCCTGATGTTCTTGTGTCTGATCTTTAACTCCCATGTACATTACATTAGTCAGATGGGCAGGGATTGCTGTTGGCCAGAAGCTGGGAATGGGTAATGGGGATGGATCACTTGTTGATTACCTGTTCTGTTCAATCCCTCTGAAACATCTGGCATCGACCACTGTGAGACACTGGGCTAGATGGACATTGGTCTGACCCAGTAGGCCATCCTTATGTTCTTATTACACATTAAGCCACTCACCTCTATTGCTTGCTAAAGTGCTATGACGGAACATATACTGGGAATCTGGGGCCTGACTTTTCTCCCATTGAAATCAATGGCAAAGCTCCTGTAGCCTTTAATGATACAGCATCAAAGCTTTGTGGCAGAGCTATTCTGGTTCAACTCCAGTGTCAGTCTTATATCTAACAGTATAAGCACCCCGCCACAGACTGGGTATTTGAACCCTGCCAATAGCATATTCTAAGTAAAAAAAAAAAAGGCAACAAATATAATTAAAGGTATGAAACAGCTTCTGTATGAGGAGAGATTAAAATGACTGGAACTGTTCATCTTAGAAAAGAAATGGCTAAAGGGGAATATGCTAGAGGTCTGTAAAAGCATGAATAGTGTGGAGAAAGTTAATAGGGAAGTGTTATTTACCCCTTCACCTAACACATGAACTAGGTTAACTAATGAAATTACTAGGCAGCAGGTTTAAACGAACAAAAGAAAGTACTTTTTTACACAACAGACAGTCAACCTGTGGAACTCATTGCCAGGGGATGTTGTGAAGGCCAAAACTAGAACAGGGTTCAAAAAAGAACTAGATAAGTTCATGGAGGATAGGCCCATCAATGGCTATTAGCCAAGCTGGTCAGGGACGCAAGCCTATGCTCTGGGTGTCCCTAAACTGTTGACTGCTAGAAGCTTGACCTAGATGACAGGAGATGGATTACTCAATAACTGCCCTGTTCTGTTCATTCCCTCTGAACCATCTGGCAACAGCCACTGTCAGAGACAGGGTATCGGTCTAGACGGACAATTGTTCTAACCCAGTATGGTCATTCTTATGTTCTTGTCCATGAGGATAAAATTCACCCAAGTGACACGATCTTAGGGCCACTTATATAAATTCTCAAAATAGGACATGGGTGTGGTGTATAGTCTGTGTACACAGGCTCTCAGCCCCGGGTGGAATATCACTCTTTGCCTTTGAATCCTATACAAAGAGGGGAAGGGGAAAATCCTAATGGTTGTGTTAATTTCATTTTCAGTGTTTATCATTCGGGCTGCTCTAAATCAGGCTACTGCCTCGTGTCCAGTACATTGGATCGGGTCCCAAGGGAGAACATACCCATGGAAATGCTACTATTTCTCAGAGGTGGAAGGGGATTGGAACTCCACCCAGAGCAACTGCTCTTCGCTTGCTGCCTCCCTGGCTACAGTTGACACTCTGGAGGAAAAGGTGAGAAGCTCTGCGATCACAGTCGTCTGGGATGGGCAATAGAGAGGTAATAACTGTGCAAGCACTGCTTGGAACTCTGTAGTTAAACCTGAGTAATATGTTATGCTTGGCCTCAGCCACTCTACATCAAGGAGATTCCTCAGTACTGAGTCTCATGATAAGAAGACAGATTAAGGCCGCAATCCTGACATGAGCTCCATGCAGTCAGCTGTCTGCCCAAGATGAGTCGATTCTGGTCCAGTCTAGATAGGTTCTTATACCACACTCATCGCTGTAGTATCTGAGCTGAATCTTGGGGTTAATAAGATTCTGGGAATCAATGTCCAACACTGACTCCATATTCCCAAGCAAAACACTTTAAAGTTTCTGAAGTAATTTATGTAATAATTATGCAAGCTACTTGACTGCTGTGCATCACCATTTAAAAAAAAACACTAGCACAGAAACAACTGGAGAGTGAAATACAATTATTTTTTAACTGGCAGCATTTGCCCCTGGTTGGCTGGAGTTGATGCAGCCAAGAGTCACAGTAGAACCTCAGAGTTCTGAACACCTCGGGCGGGAATGGAGGGTGTTCGTAACACTGAAATATTCGTAACTCTGAACAAAACATTATGGTTGCTCTTTCAAAAGTTTATAATTGAACATTGACTTAATGAAGCTTTGAAATTTACATATGCAGAAGAAAAATGCTGCTTTTAACCATTCTAATTTAAATGAAACAAGCACAGAAACAATTTCCTTAGCTTGTCAAATCTTTTTTTTTTTTTAAGTAGTTTACATTTAACACTGCACTGAGCTGTATATGGGTTTTTTTTTTGTGTGTCTCTGCTGATGACTGATTGCATACTTCCAGTTCCAAATGACATGTGTGGTTGACTGGTCAGTTTGTGACTCTGGTGTTTTTAACTCTGAGGTTCTATTGTGTATGGATCATGCTGACTCCTTGAGGCAGGTGGCTCATTAGCCTATCCCACAAATAACTGAAGTGAGAATGATTTTCTTAAGAGGTGATCTAGGGTGAGGGCTGAGTATCCAGAAGGAGGAATTCTAGGAGCGGTCTTGCATGGAGGATGGGGTGGAGTGGAGATGTGAGCTGATCTTACCTTGTTGATTTTTGTACTGATAAAACAAAATTGCAGGAATCATATTGAGTTTGAAATCTGCATAGTGAGTACATTATGCCTGTGGAGCAGCTTGGGGAAGGCATTTGCTTACATTTGCCTAATGCTGACCAGCCAAGAAATTTTAGGCCAATATTTTCAAAATTAGGTACCTAAAGTGGCCTGATTTTTAAAAGCATTTAGCGCTGGCTGAGAATTTTGCCTAATCATTTTTTCATTTCAAAGTACTGAGTCATGAAATCCAAAACTTAACAAAACAGGGTCAGGTTTCACAAATCTCCCAACTTGAGAAAAAGTTTTGAAATTGTTGAAATACTTTGTTTGAACATTTTTTAAATGGAAAATGCCCATTTTCTGGGTCAAAATGACTTTTCATTTTAAATTTAAGTTAATGTGACTGAGAAAAAAAAAAGTTAAAAAGAGCAAAAGGTCAAAAATAAAACACTTTGATTGACCTGAAACAAAAAAATATTTCTGAGATTTCGACTTTTCATCCCTATTCAAAATAGGAAATTTTTTGAACTCTTAAATATATTTATGGGACAGAAAGACATTTCTTGCCCAGTTCTATTCACATTGACTTTTATTTTCAGAAATTAGAGCCTCAAATTGGACTCCTAAATCCTCATTTAGGCTTCTAAATAAATGAAATAAGTGAGCTGATTTTCAAAGCATTGTTAAATGGGCTCCTTAAATGAGCCTTATTTTCACAGGCTAGGTTGTTCAGTGCTTTGTGAAAATCAGACTGCTTGCAGGTATCTCAAGATGGGTATCCCAAAACTGATGCATTCCCAAATCATAGAAATGTAGGTCTTGGAAGGGATCGCAGGAAGCTATCTTGTACAGCCCCCTGTGCTGATCCTGGATTAAGTATGTCTAGACTCTAGACTGTCCCTGATAACCTGTTCTTAAAAACCTCCAATGACAGGGATTCCACAACCTCCCTTGGTAACCTATTCCAGTGTTTAACTCCACTTCATGTTAGAAAGCTTTTCCTGATATCCAGCCTAAATGTCCCTTGGTGCAAACTAAGATCTGTTCTACTCTTGGTGGACTTGGAGAACAACTGATCACCTGTCCTCTTTATGACAACCTTTTACATATTTGAAGACTGCTGTCATGTCTCCACTCAGCCTTCTCATCTATAGACTAAACATGCCCCATTGTTTGAACCTTTCCTCATAGGTCAAGTTTTCTAACCCTCTGATCATTTCTATTGCTCTTCTCTGTACTCTCCCCAATTTGTCAACATCTTTTCTAAAGTGTGGGTTCCAGAATTGGACACAGTACTCCAGCTGAGGCCTCACCAGGTGTGACATTCCCTTCTGCAATCTCACTGGTGTATTGCTGGGTCACCCCAATCCCTCACTCCCAGGGCTTGCCTTACCCTGTCCCACTGTGTGAACTCCCACTCCTGGGTCAGCTCACGCACAGCCTCCAGCAAGTAAGCTGCTCTCAACTAAGTGAGTGAGTGCTTCTGACCAGCCACTCTTGGGATCATGCACCGGTATGACCCCAGTCAACACCACCAGGCCCAAATGCAACCCTAGGAACTGCCATCTTACAATGTTCAGTGCTGCCCACTGCACACTGCAAGCTCATTGGTTTGTCAATTTATCAAAGAAATTGATATGCACCAGCCTTGTCACTTCAAATGGAGTCTTAACATATCTTAAACCACATGCACTGCTTTAGATAAAACAAACAAATTTATTAAGTATAGAAAGATTTTAAGTGGCTATAAGTCAGAGGAAAGCAGGTCAGATTTGATCAAAAGTAAATAAAAGGTAAACTGCATTCTAAACTAAGCCTAACACTTTCAGGAACCTTACAGTCTCAGAGGATTTTCACTACAAGCTGGCTGGTCTGCCTCCAGCCAGTCCATCTCTCTGTGATTAGCACTTCAATTGCTTGGTGGTGTTTGTAGATAAAGGTGAGAGAGAGAGATTGCAAAATCTCTCTCCTTTTTAACATGTTCCTTTGCCCCCCTCTGGAGCCTTGTCTCCACCCCCTTCAGGGTCAGGTAACAAACAATGTCTTTGTATGGTTTCCTCCATACTTGAGTCAGTGAGTATCCCCTTATTGATGCTTAGGCTAGTCCATTGTTCTTGGAAGAGCTGGTTTGTTTTTATGCATGACTTAGTGAGGTGCAGACTTCCTCTCTGCTCTTAGAGAGTTTTACCTGAATCTGCTTCAAGCTATGAAACACATCTCTGGGAGCATTACATAGCAAAGCCTCATAACTATACATATGACACTGCAACAAACATATCACTATAACAATAATGTTCAGTATGTCATGAGCCTTCCAGAAACATCTTACATGACATACTTTGCATTAAACAGTACACAATTACACTATAAGGGTGAACCTGAATGATACACATTCACACTATATGGGTTACATGGAGGTGCAGTGTGTCACACCAGGGCTGAGTAGAGTGGGACAATTACTTCCTGTGTCTTACATGTGGCACTCCTGTTAACACACCCCAAAACTGCATTTGCCTTTTTTGCCCACAGCATCCCACTGTTGACTCATTTAAATTTGTGATCCCCCTTTTGTCCCTTATGGGATCAGGTCCTAGATATATATTTTTCAGTGAATACCTCTGGCATGTTAAAATTGTCCACATGGTCTTCAGTTATAAAAAAAAAAAAAAGCTTGTTGGATATTTTTTTCCCATTCTTTGGTATGTATTATTGAATAGGCTGATCTTGTAAACAAGTTACATGTGTAGAATGTGATTCAGACACTTGCATCTTTATTGTATCTTCTCCATTAGCGTCTCACTGTTACATAAAGCTCTATTTTCATTTTCACTTTTATTTTTATAAGGAGTTTATGCTGCGCTATCAGAGACGCTCAGAAACCTGGATTGGCCTTACCAAGGAGGCAGACAAAACCTGGAAATGGGTAAATGGCACCCTGTTCAACAACCTGTGAGTCCCTTTATTTACATTCCCTTTCTATAATTTTGTCTAAGGTGACCCACATGCAGGGAGACAGTCTCAGCTGATGTGCTTTGGAGTAACTCCATTGACTTCTTCAATTTAAGTGGACCTATACACCTTACTCCAATGAGGAATCTGCCCCCCTGACTCCAACAGAACTATGGCCAATTCACACCATCTGGGGATCTGGCCCCAATGCGTACATCTGTAATACACGCAAAAATAAACGTGACCATGAGTCTCCGATCCTGGGTCTAGAGACTCAAGCTCCCATGGCTGGTACTTCTGGGCTAAAAGTAGCACTCTAGACATTCTGGCTCGGGCTGTGAAACCCGGCGGAGGTGTGTGTGTCAGAGCTTGAACTCCAGTTGGAGTGGGAACATCTACCCTGCTATCTGTAGACCCTGGCTTTGAGGCTTACTGCCGCAGGGGAGGGAGTCTGCAGTGTAGACATAGCCATTTACTCGAGTGGAACTGTGGCTGATTATGTGGACTATTGAGGTAGGACAGTCCTGCTTCCAAGAACTTACACTTGAAATAGACAAGACAGAGACACGTGGGAGAAGGGAAGGAATATTGGGCCAGATTCTCATTTACTGACAGTGTAAAGAGGTCTTAAAGTGGGTGCAAATCTAATTTGCCCTTTAAAACATTCAGGCAGAGCTGGGATATGAAAAACTCATGTCCATCTCATGGGGCTCAGTCCAATCATAAAATCACGCTTCCTCTCTGGTGTGTTGTTTCCCCTCTCATGGAAACACCTGGGCATGGACTGTGTTTTGTTTGTTAAATCCCATGGTTTTTGTGTTGCAGGTTTCAAATAAGGGGAGGAGGTGAATGCGCATATCTGAGTGACAGAGTGATCAGCAGCTCAAGATGTAGCACACCTAGACATTGGGTCTGCAGCAGGCCAGGCTGATGCACAAAACCAAGGCAAGGCCTTCTGAATGAGAAAGAGTGATGAAAACCACCCTCTATGGACCTTACTCTCACAGTAGTCCTCAGTTTGCTTTCTGAACTGGAGACATTGACCATCATAAACTCACTTTTAGGGCTGGTCAAAACCTTTCCATTAAAACTGTGTTTTGACGCAAAATTGGATTGGGAAATGTTTTATATTTTTTGAAAAAATAAAACATTTGAAAATCAAAATATTTTGATTTGGAAATGCCACCATGGTGCATCATGAGCGTTGTAGTTCTGTTTCCTCATGCCCCCATTCTCTTCTGTTGACCACGATCCCAAGCCAGACTACATCTCCTATGATGCAGCATGGATGGGGCGTCCGTGATAAAGCACATCCCCTCTCCCAGAGGGGAGATGCGGTGCATCATGGGAGATGCTTCTCATAGATTTAGAGGCCAGAAGGTACCACTGTGGTCATCTTGTCTGATTCCTGCATAACACAGGCCAGAGAACTTCCCCATAATAATTCCTGGAGTATATCTTTTAGAAATGCATCCAATTTTGATTTTAAAATTGTCAGTCATGGAGAATCCATCACAATCCTTGGAAATTATTCCAATGGTTAATTAATGTCACCGTTAGACAAATTCAGAATGGAATTAAGGTGCAATTTTTTAATCTTCAACTTCCAGCCACTGGATTGTGTTATACCTTTCTCTACTAGATTGAAGACCCATTAGTAAATATTTGTTCCGCATGTAGATACCTATAGTCAAGTCATCTCTTCATCTTCTCTTTGTAAAGCTAATTCATTTGAGCTCTTTGAGTCTATCACTGAGGCAGGTTTTCTAATCCTTTAAGCATTCTTATGGTTCTTCTGTGAGCCATCTCCAATTTATCAATATCCTTCTTGAATTGTGGGCACCAGAACTCAACACAGTATTCTCGTGGGGGTCACCCAGTGCCAAATATAGAGGTAAAATAACCTCTGTACTCCTACTTGAGATTTGCTGTTCATGCATCCCCAGATCACATTCGCTCTTTCGGCCACAGCATCACACTTGCAGCTCATGTTCAGCTGATTATCCACTATGACCCCTAAATCTTTTCCAGAGTCACTGCTTCCAAGGATAGAGTCCCCCGTGATCTAAGTAAGGCCTATATTCTTTGTTCCTAGCTATATAAAAATGCATAATGTTTGCTTGTGCACAGTTTACCAAGCAATCAAGATTACTCTGAATCAGTGACCTGTCTTCTTCAATATTCCCTCATGCTCCCATGATGCATCAATTGCAGGAACCACCATGATGCAGCACATCCCCCCTCCTAGATGGGAGACTGCAGTGCATTGTGGGACATGTAGTCTGACCAAGGAGTGGCATGTAGAGGAGAATGGGAGCATGAGGAAACAGAACTACATCTCTCATGAGGCACCAGAGCAGCATTTTAGAATCAAAGTATTTCAGTTGTGACCCCAAAATTGAAGTTTTCTACACAAAACCCCTCCCTTACATTCTGACCAGCTCTGGTCTCAGCTGATGTTTCAAAATGTCAAAATTAGGGCTTTCAGTAATGTAAAAGTTATTTTTCTGAATAGTAATATATTTTAAAATATGACAAGTGACAAAAACCCATCAAAGAAAACACTGCATTCTTTCCTTCCTCTTGAAGCAGTTTCTCTTCTACCTGGGTTCTCATCCTGGACATTGCAAACAGACTGTTTAAAAAATTCTAACACCACACTTCCCATGGCGTTAAATGAGAAGTTACTCCAGATGTGGAAAAAGATTGAGAATGTTTGATCTACCCACTGCACAAACAGGAATTATTGTCTTAATCAGAAAAGAAAATGGGAGAGACACTTTGTGTATTGGACTGCCTTCACTAAAATGGGAGATGTAGTGGTGGCTAATATAGCAATAAGACAATGAAGGGTATGCCTTGTGGTTTCGATGCCTTTTAACATGTTATAAGGGATTTGTGGTTTTAGATTAATGATATATTAGGGACTATCATTTGCACCAATAAAAAGGTGCCTTGTTTTGGGGAAAAAAACTGCTTGTGTCAATCATCTATGGGAAGGCTGTATGTGTGTCCTCCAAGTATTTCCTTACCTATCCTGAAGACCCATACCCAAGGAAAGACAGATTAAGGGGCAATAGGTGACTGATTCTAGGGGCCTGTTTTTCAGGATAACACAGTGTCCTCCAAATGACTATATATAAGAAACCCAGAGATCATCACATTTACTTCCACAGATCCAGCAGCTACCCCAGACACACCAAGAAATCGGTTACCTACAGCCAGGCACTCAGATACCAAAGAACATGCTCAGAGGAGAAAGTCTGAAACACGCATCTTAATACACTTAAAACCATTTTCACTAAACAAGGACATTCCACCAGAGAAGTCGAATGCATCATGGAGTGCTTCGATACCCAAAAACCCATTGACTGCATACCCCTCGTGGTGACCTACCACCCCACACTAGAACCCATAGGGGGTAACATCAAATAAATACTCAGTGGGAACCACATCCCACATGGAATCTTTCCTGACTCTCCTCTTCTGGTAATCAAACAAAGCCCCAATCTCACCAAGCTCATCATCAGAAGCAAGCTCTCCCCACAGCCCAGTACACACCAACTCGAAGGTGCAAAACCTGCAGACATATCTCCACTGCTACGATAAGCAATACTCCCCACAATACACCTTTCAAGATCCATGGGTCCTACACAACATGTGGTGTATCTCATCCCATGCACTACATGCCCCAACAACAATTATGTGGGTGAAACCAAATAACCACTACACTCTCAAATGAACTCTCCCAGGAAAATGATAAAAGCCAAAAATGCCCTGTCACCTGTAGGGGAACACTTTTCCCAAAGCAAGTATTCCATATCTGACCTTTCAGTCTTTATCCTCAAAGGAAACCTGCACGATACCTTCAAAAGACAAACTTGGGAGCTTAAATTCATAACTTTTCTGGACACTACAAATCACACACTCAACAAGGACAATGGTTTTAGGGCTCAGTATAACAATTTGCAACATACCCAACTGCCTGCTAACTCTTAATGGTCCACTGCATTTTAAGCAGTCTCCTACAGCATACAACCCCTTATGCTTAACAATCTGTCCCACCTTGTATTTAGCTGTGGTTACCTTCTACTGACCTTAGGAAGACCTCTGTATAGTTTGAAAGCTTGTCCCTTCCACCAACAGAAGTTTGTCCTATAAAAGATATTATCTCACCCACTTTATCTCTCTAATATCCTGGGATCAACACAACTACAACACCACAGCAAACAACCAAGCATCCTCCATCAGGCTTAGCAGAAGGAGCAAGCCAGCCCCTTTATGTGGTAAAACAGTTGTAAAGCATGGTGGTTATTGCCCAAGGTATCAGTCTCATGGTAGGTCAGAGCTTAGCAGAGAGCACTGAGGGCATTTCCCTGGTTGAAAATGCAGGGGCTAGAACATCAGTGGGGGCTGAGGAGCTCATGCACCCCCAGGAAAATTATGGGTGCTCTGCACCCACCAGGGTGATTACAGCTGTTGGCGTTCTCCTATCAGCTTTTCTCCAAAGGGCTGCTACGCCTGCAAGCAACAGCTGGCTCACTCAGTCTGCTGCCCGCAGGCTTCCATTACCTTAGCACGTCCCTGTTCTGCAGAGGCTGAATCCTCAGCCCTGTCTGGGGCTGCTGCAGCAGCCAGGGGGGGCAGCAGTCAGGTGCTAACAAGGAGAGTGGGCCAGCCACCTTCTTTTGTTAGCAGCAGCAACAAAACAACAACAACAAAAGCCTTGAAGGTGTGTGACAGAAGCACTAGCCCTGGCTGGGTGGGGCATTCTTCAGACTCCCAGCAGCAGAGCAGGTAGTAGGTGGATGGTGTGTAGTGTTGACCCTGGCCAGGCAGAAGCCCCAGCGAGCCCCCCAGCCACGTGGGGAGAGTCTAGAGCCCTGGGGGGCAAAAGCCCCAATGCCTCTAACTGGCTGGGGAAGCGGGAGAGAGGGATCCAGCACTGCTCTTCAGGGAAGCATGGATCCTGTATTTAACACTGAACCACAGTAACGTGTTGCTGTTGTGTGCTCAGCCCTGGCATTGTTTGGTTGCACCCTGCTATGAACCTTGCACTGATCACTGCATGTGCCCAAAAAGTAGCACATTTTTCAATCACTTTTTAAAGTAGCACTTGGTAATTTGACCAAACTGACATTGCTGAACAGTAATACCAGAAGTCCAAAGAAGTGTGTGGGGGTGTGTGTCTGACTGAGAGTGTCAGCACGCTGTCTCTTTAAGGAGAGCACTCACCAGTCTGGCCCTGTGAACACTCATTCAGACAGCAGCTGGCAGCAGTCACTCCTGAGCCAGAGACTGGTGCACAGACAGGCCCTGTCCCTCACCCCAGCTCAGCAGACAGGTACACTGGTGAGGGGAAAGGGGTACCCTGACATCAACCCCGCCCCAGCTCTGCACAGATCAGAAGGCTCTGGACCTGGAGCAGTTTAACTCTCTTAATTGCTGCTGCATCTAGCTTATCCCTGCCTGCATGGAGCTGACCCAACCCCACTGGCCCCAGCAGAACCAGAGCAGGTGTGGGAGGTATAAATCCCAGGTCCAGCTGTCCGTGCCTGGGGAAGACATGGGGGGAGGGGCAGTATAACGGGACCAGATGGGACATCTGGTTCCAACAGAAGCCTAGCACAGCAACTCAGGTGGGAGAGGGGATGCTCCTGAGCCAGCCTCTGCTATACCCCGTCCTCCTCCATTTATCCGGCCCAACTATTCTAGACTCCTCAGTCCCCCTGCACTACTCCATTAGACCCTAATCCTCCTGCCAGGGTGTGGGAGGACCCCAATACTTGCTGGAAATAAATGAAGGCCTTACAGGCAAGGCAGGGATTAATCCAGAACCCAGCATGATCATTCTGATCTTGCTCCTACCTGGTGTAAATCAGGAGTGACTCCACTTGTGTCACTGGGGCTGATTCCACTCTCACTCAGCCTGGTATCAATCAGGCATGATTTCACTTGCATCAGGGCCATGATAACAGCACCAGCCCACTTGGCCATCTCTGGAGTTGATGAGTGGCTCACACTCTGAACTCACCTTGGATTTGGAAGCAGCTTTGGCCTGGGAACGTGATGCAAATGCCACTAGATGTGACTAGGACTGGGGGGGTGGTTGATTTCACTCTATTCTGTAGGCCCTTCATCACTTTTGTTCTCCCATACCCCATTCCACCTGCCTCACAGCTGTGTCACAGACCTCCCACTTGGGATCCCTCCACTCCTTCATCACCACCATCCACCACCAGAGTCCCCAAACATCAGAAGCTCTTCCAGGTGAGACAGACCCCAGCTTAGCTCTTGGGGTTAAGAGAGGAGAGGGAGGGGCCATGGAGTGGAGTAGAGAATGGGATTGGGGTTCAGGACTCCTGAATTCTATTTGCTGCTCTGGTTGGGGAGTGGGGTCTAGTGGTTAGAGCAGGGAGCTGGGAGTCAGGATTCCAGGGTTTTATTCCCTGCTCTACCATGGATGCAGGGTATAGCCTTGTGGGGAGGGAATTCAAATACCTTTTGCTCTGTGCCTCAGTTTCCCTGCCCATTAAATGGAGATGGTAGCTACATGGTGCAGCGTGAGTGCAGAGTAGGGGCAGGGTCTTGGGGTCAGGACAGGGGTGGGACCTTCGGGTGGAACAGATGTGGGGTTTTGGGGGGCAGGGTAGGGCACCTCTCAGCAAAACCAAAAGTCAGCACCTATGCATTGGTTTACAGGCAGCCTTTGTGTGTAGGAGGCGGAAAGTCAGGGGAAGCAGTTGTGACGCTGAGCAGAAGCAGAATGAGAAAGCTTCTTGAGCATAGCGTTCACTGGCAGGGCTGATGTGGGGATTTCTGAGCCACGAAACTGCCTGAGGCTGTGTGATTCCTACAGTGTTCATGGAAACAGGACTTTGTAAATAACCATGACAGTGCCAAAAATAGACCTGACTTGGATCATTGATTTCTCCTGCCATCTTATCCTAGTGACCAGGAGCCTAGATCTGATGTTCCTCCCTTTGTATATTTAAATTACAAGCTCTTTGGTAGCAGGGACTGTTTCTCACTATGGACTGTGCAGCTCCTGACACAACGGGGCCCTGATCTCAGCTGGAGCAGGGACTGTAAGTTCTACAAATAAATGAACTGTACCAAGAAACTCTCAGTGCTTTGAGATGTAGAGACATGATATCGGAGGACTGTGGTCACACTTTAAGAAAGATGTGGACAAATTGGACAGAGTTCTGAAGAGAGAGACAAAAATTATGGGTAGTTTGGAAAACATGACCTATGGGGAGAGGTTGAAAGAATTGGGCATGTTTAGTCTAGAGAAGAGACGGTTGAGTGGGACATGATGATAGTCTGCTAATATGTAAAGGGTTCTTATAAAGAGGGCTGTGATCAATTGTTCTCCCTGTTCCCCGAAGGTAGGATAAGAAATCTGCTGAGTCTGCAGCAAGGGAGATTTAGGTGGGATATTAGGAGAAAAAACTTCTAACTCTAAGGATAGTTAAGCTTTGAAACAGGCTTCTGAGGGAGGTTGTGGAATCTCCATCACTGGAGGTTTTTAAGAACAATTTAGCCCAACACTTTAGGTTTACTTGGTCCTGCCTCAGTGCAGGGGGATGGACTAGATGACCTCTCACGGTCCTTTGCAGCCCAATATTTGTATGATATCATGACAGTGTTGCCATTTCTTGTGATAGTTGGTGTTTTTCTTAAATCCCCTGCTTTTGGAGTCCTGTGGTTTCATGAGAATCTCAGCTTTAATTAAAAAAACAAAGGGGTGGGGGAGTTTTTATCCCTTGTGATGACAGAGAAAAGCTTGAAAATGCAATGCTTACAGGCTGTTAAAACCAGTGGGCAAATGGAAAAAATAAACATACATTAATTATTTTTTTTTAAATGTCATGATCTTTAAGCCAATCCAGTATTTTTGGGGGGCCTGGCTCATGATTTTAACTGCTTGGGGTTGGTGATGTGATTAAAATTGACCAAAGACTAATAAGACTCAGAAAGGATCCAGCAACCCTATTAAGCTTCCATGGCTCCTGTTTATTTCCATTTGTCTCTTCCTCTATTAATTCATTCCCCAGCTCTGCCGTTTCCTTTGCAGATGTAGACACTATTGCCAGATCCTCAAATGAACAGTGACATTGAAGAAGCTGTTAAGACTTTTGTGTATTACAAAAATACAGGCCAAATCAAGTGAAAGACTCTCAGATTGGTGGCACAGGACAAATTGGCCACTTGGAACAGCCTCTATTTATACTGGCGGGAATAAAACTATGTGCTTGTCTTAAATTATCATCACTTCCCTGAGATAGCCTTACTAGACATACTACAGCTAAACAGGTGATTGTGCATCTCAAATCCATTTTTTCTAGACATGGTATATCTAACATAGTGATGTCTGACAATTGGCTACGGTTTAGTGGGCATAAGTTTAAACAGTTCACAGAGAAGTACAGGTTTAGACATGTAACCACTAGTCCTCGTTATCCCCAAACCTACAGATTGGCAGAAAATGGTTTCAAAATAATAAAGTGAATACTGGAAAAGGCTGCAGAGTCAGACTCTGTTAAATTGCAGAACAGCACCACTGAACCATGAGCTATCACCTGCAGATATTTTGTTCACCAAAAAAACTGCAAACTAGAATGCCTGCACTGTTAGAAACTGATGTCAGAGTCACTGGGGCTTTTCAAGATCTATAAAGAGATAGATAAGGCAAAGCAAAAAACTGAAGATGATTTGGGGTCCCAGGAGCTGCTACCACTTCTTAAAAATGATGCTGTGGGTGTCTATGATGGGAAACAATGGTCGCAAATAGCAATGGAGTCACAAGAGGTTTCCCTGTGGTTGTCATGCCAGATGGATTGTCATGCCAGATGGACCCATACTATGGAATCCCAGTGCTGCCTCCTAACAGCTGTAGAGCTGGTACTCCAGGGGAGACCTGTGGGTCTAAACGACAGCACAGGGTACCTCAGAGTCTAGTTGAACATTGTTAGTAATTGTGTTTTATATTCCTGTTGAGTTTTTATAGGTATTATTAAGTTTTGCTTAGAAGGAGAGAAGTGGTACTGTGGGGGTGGGGTGTGTGTGCATGTTTAAGTGTTGAGCTTCTCAGACAGAGAGTCTGGGTATGGCAATAGGAAGTGCAATGGGTCATCATCGTATGGAGGATTTCTGCTTCCACGTGTCCAGATGGCTGACTTGGACCCTGCAAATACTCTTATCCTCATGGCCTTCGCTTCAGCCTCATGTAAAGTTACAAATATCCACTCCGCTCTACTGTCTACAACTGTGGGCACACAGTGAAATCTATGGTCCCGTCCAGCCCCTGTTGCCTTCCCATCCTGCCCTCAGTGACCCCATGCAGTCCCGTTGCCATCCATGGTTTTGCACAACTGTAACTCGCTGCAGTTTACTATATAATTCTGTGGCTGATGCCGGAGCCTGAATTGAATCAATACCTCTCCCAGAGCTGGGCTTACTCCACAGGAAGGTGAAAGCACTGACAAGTTAGCTGAGCCTCTGAAATCAGTAAATGTGACTTGGATACATATAGGGAGCAGATCTGCTGAGCAAGATAGGACCGTTTTATAGTCATTTTTTTCAGAGAGGAATTGCCTCTAAAGCATCTAAGCCTGCTGTAGAAGCTGAAGATAGAAAAATGCACCCGCTGGAGATACAAGTAATTGCACCCTTCCATTGTTTTTTCAGACAAATGCAGAAGCCAGCTGTACTGAAGATCATGCACAGAGATCACAGAGTAGTTACAGGAAGGACTGAGCTCTGATAGCTGTTAATATCATCAGTAACACCTGTTGGTAGTTATGCCACCGAATTACCACAGGGATCATTGATCAGAGAGAGTTTCCTGCTAGAATCTCTGTCAGTTTCTTATTCATACGTCTGCAAAGACAAAAAATTGGTCTCTGTTACATGGCTGTGAATCCTGACTGGTTGGTAAGTGGAAACATAGGAATGTCCAGCCCAGATCGGACCAGCGGTCCATCTAGTCTGTGTTCAGGCCGGGAAGTTTCAGAGAAAGAAGCATGAACTCAGCCCCTAGTGGACAGTTTTGGAATTCCCTCTCTTGCTAGTTGAGTCAGTGTGCTAGTTTTGAACACCCAGCACACTCTACTGAGGTAGGTCAGCATTGTCAATCCTATTTTATGGGTGGGAGAACAGAGACATAAAGGATTAAGACCCACATCCTCAAAAGTATTCAGGAATCCGTGGCAGAACTGCAAACTGAACTCAGATCTCTCTGAGTCTTGAGTGCCTTATCCAGACTTTACAGATGATAGTCGGTCAAGTTGAAGCTGTCAGGCTACACAATTGTTGTTTAATTAAACTTTCTGGTGATTTTTGTGTGTGAAACTTTTAATCAAGAAGGTTTTGTTTTATCATATTTTGTTTTTGACATAAGAAAATGTCACAAATGTTTTTTTTAAATGTAGGATTAACATTAATAGTTAATAAATAGTTAAGGAAATAGTTAAATCCCACCATTTGATTAAGCTGATAAAAATAATTTTTAAAATATTTCTTATTTCAAAAGTGGAAAATATTTTTATTTAAATGACAAATGGGATACAAGGAGAGAGGAGCAAAGAGGGAGCGAGAAAGAAAACAAATTTGTTAAAAACATACAGTTTTTTAACAAAATGAAACAAAAAATAATTTCCCAAGTTTTGCAATTTTTTAAAATTGTCTTTCATTTTTTTGGACCTGCTCTAATTTCTGCACTTTATGATGCAGAATGTTTATCCTGCGAGCTTGAGCAAAATCAACCAGAAAAACACATGGTTGCATTAACATATTTTGCCCTTTTCTATTCCCCCCATTTCTCCTCCCCAATCGTCTGTCATGGAATTTAAAGGAAAAAAATCTTGTATGTGGAGTCATCTCCTTCACATGTCACAGCGACTTCAGGCTGATGGTGTTAGGGGGTGCTGTCCTGCAGGGAGCAGGGTGGGGGGCTCAGTAGGGGGCACTCTCCCTTTGCAATCAGTGCTGACCCCAATGCCCCAGCGCTGTGCTAGGAGGTGCTGTGCTGCAAGAAGTGGGATGGGAACATAGCGGGGGCAGGCTCTCCCCAGGTAATCAATCAATGGTCAGTAGGGGACACAGTGCTTCCCTGCTTGGCTGTATCTGCTCAGTAAATGGTGCTTTCCCCTGCGTCGGAACAGACGTGTCTGACACACCAACTAACGGCCACATGGGCTCCATCACGGAGCCCACAGTATTTGGAGGCAGATCCATCTGTCGCTGCCATGCAGTGGCCAGACTGAGACTCAGACTGGTGTCAGTCAAGGATATGCTTGCACGAAGAACCCTACGCAGGGCCGCCAGGATGGGAAAAGAGAAGAGGGGGGGACGGCTGAAGTCAATGGGAGTTACAGTTCCTCAGCACCAACGAGGATCCCCTAAATCAATGGTTCCCAACCTGGGGGGTGGGACTCCCGTTGGAGGGAGTGGGGGGGGGGGGGTGCCAAAGATTACAGGAGGTCCATGAGCAGAGGTGCAGCCCCCCCGCCCCCAGGGAGGAGCAGCCTAGAGCTCTGCTCCAGTCAGAGCAGAGGGGCAGCCCCATGCTGGTGGAGGCCTGGAGCAGCCCCAGCCACCCACCAGGGCTGCTTCCATTACCCTCACTCCATGAGGGATGGGAAGAGGCGGGGCCATGGGGCTGCACCAGGGAAGACTTCGCTTCTTACCAGGTAAGTTATTTTTTATTATTATTTATGTATTTTAGTGTTATAATGATAATAATAATAATATGTGTTTATAGGGGTTATTTATGTTTATGGCCAGTGAAGGCGGGTGTGAGGGGGGGCGTGTGAGTTACCATGTGTTAACAAATGCAGCTTTCACTCAAAAAGGTGGGAGCCACTGCCCTAAATCTTTCATCCAACTCCCATCCAAAGGCCCTGTGTAATCATCCTCCCACCCAGCCATAAACCTATCCCACAGCAGGATGGTTCTGTGTAACAGGGAGCTGCAGCCTGAAGGAGCCCTCCTAAGCCCTATTTGCTGTGAGAGCACATCTGACACCTTTTGCAAGCAGCAGAACAATGAGATCACACAGGAAAGGCAGGCTAAAGGTCAGAGGCAGCTCAGGCAATGTCTGTTACGCCATTGAGGCGTCTGAAGTAGAGACTTTCCAGTAAAGAAGGCAGGCTTCACACCAAATTACATAAAAATAGTGCACAGTAGTGGCAAAGCTGAGGGCTAGCTTCCCCTCAAAGTAAAAAGGGTGGTGCAAAATCAAAGGGTTTTGTTGGTATGGTTTGTTTATTTGCAGAACTTACAAATGCCTGGGCCCGGGACTTAACAGTTGTCTCTCAGCCTCACTGATGAGCTGGCAACATATGGGCTAATTAATGACCCCATTTGGATGTAATGGGGCTTAATAAGAAACCAAGCCCAGCTGTGGTGGAAAAACAGCCAGAGCCCTACTTAATTAGAACTGGGAACTCAGTAAAGGAGGAAGATGCTGGAGAAAGGAGCAAAGGGGATTCCCCTTAGGAAAAGCCTGAGGAAGTCAAACAGAGAGACCCACATGATGTAGAATTGGCTCCTGTGGGGTAGCCCTGAGTACGGCCTTACATCAGGGAAGAGAAGAGAGTCCCAGGAGGGTGGGAGAGCAGTTGATGTGGAATTTGGACTCCCAGTGGGGAAAAACCTGGGGAGTCAGTGCTCTGACAAGAGTGAGGAAAACTGAGAGAAGTCCAGGAGGGATGAAGGACCTTTTGTGTATGTCAGCTGGGATACTGATGTGACTTGGCCGAAGGCGAACACTCACAGGGTGAGTTGGGAGAACATGCAAGCTTAGAAAGGCCATTACACATCTGTGGGAGAGCCCAGTGGTGGGGTACCAGACATGAGGACCCTATGCAGCCCTGGGACCAGAGATAAAGGGGCACCCACAAAGCAAAGAAATGCTCTTGCAGTCCTGTTTCTTAAACAAAAGAGGTTGCTAACAGTTCACAGACAACCCTTGCAGAAACATCTGCTAAGGGTATGTCTACACTGCAAAAAAGGTGTCTTTTAACTCACAATAGCTAACTGGGATTAAAATAGCACTGAAGATACAGCAACTTGAGTTTTAACTCAGGTTAGCAGCTCAAGTTCCACCCCAGACTCTTCTATAGGCTTTGATTTGAGCTGCTAACCTGAGTTAAAAGCCGAGTTGATGTGTCTTCACTTGCTATTTTAATCTGAGTTAGGGAACCCCTGTTAAGAATACACCTTTTATTTTTCAGTGTAGACATACCCTAAAGCCCTGTCACCAAGAAGCAGCTCTATCTTTCTTGGAGTTTGTCTTCACTGCAAAATCAACTCAAGTTATAACTCAAATGCTGCCCCTAAACTAAGTCCTGTCCACACACAAAACCCCTTAATTCAAGTGTAGTGTTACTTTTACCTCAAGTTGTTGTCCCATCAGGGAGTACAGGTTAAAACTTGAGCAAGCACAGCTGCTAACCCAGCTGCTCTGTAGTGTGGACACAGGATAGCACAACTTCAATGCCACTAGTCCTCCAATGCCTTCCCAGAATTCCCCTGTGTGCCCCCAAAAGGACAGACATTCTCCAACAATTCACTGGGAAAGAATTCAGAGCAGCTCAGCCCAGTGCAGAGCCATGGGATACATCCTGAGAAGTGCTAGCACCACAGTCAGGTGATGACAGCGCCTTTGTGGACACAGCAACATGAGTGTTATTTTTGCAGCAGGGACATTCTCACTCAAGCTAGGCTGATTCAAGAGTAGAGCTCTGTGGCCTACTGATTTCTTAGTTCACTGGCACTCCCGAACTATCAGGAAAAAAATTAGTTTCAGATCAACCTGAAATGAAAATTTTCAGCGCACCAAAAAGACAGAAAAAATTCATGTTGGGGGTCAAACAAAATGGTTCATTTGACCCACAATGAAATGCTTTTGTTTTGATTTTGAGCTTTTATTTTATTTTGAAAGAAACTGAAGGAAATTTCAAAATGGAAAGTTGTTTCAAATCAAAATGGTTTAATTTTTTCAGAATTCCTTTTTTTTAACTGAAACAATTTGGTAAATTCAGCATGAATGCACGGAATGTTTCAGTCAATCCAAAGCTGCATTTTTTCACCCCCAAAAAAGTTTCAGTTGAAAATTTCCCCCCTCTATTTGAGAGGAGTCACTCCTGTGCAGGACACATGAATCAGCTCTGCAGTGATGATGTAACCTGTGGACTCTTGCACGAATCTAATGTCTTAAACACCTCTGTGGTCCTTTTCCTTCCTTGGTGCCTTGATTTTACACCTGATAAGTGACCCTGTGAAAGCTGCTCATCTAAGATGGCCTCAAGAGATGGCCTGGTTACTAGTCCTCCTACTGTGCACACAGGAATCTCAGAAGTTCACACCTTTTGCCATCATCGTACTCTGTGACTTCAGCATTCCTGCCTAAGAAAAGTACTTTTATTGAGGCAGCTGACACCAGACTTGTCTCAACAAGTCAGCAACACACAGGAAATATATATAAATGGGTTTTTTTGGGTAGGAGAACGAATCAGAACTTATTGGTTAATGACAGACGGTGCTGAATATGGAAGAATCTGCTATTTATTTTTGAAAACACGTGTATGTGAGTTTATTGCTCACAGAAGTTGAGAGAGCTGACACACTGTTCAGTTATGAAGGAGACCTTTTGGCAAAGCCCCTGCAGTGTTTCAGAGAAAAAAACAGTGACACTAAGAACATTGTAAGGGTTGTGGTGGAAATCAACTCCACATGTGACACTGTGGCTGAGAGGGCTAAAGACAGCCTTGGATGTATCAGGAGAATATCAAGGAGGACTAGGTGTTACATCTATATACAGCATTAATGAGACCATTACCAGAGAGTCTGTTCAATTCTGGTGTCAACTCTGAAGATCTTGGCAGGGTTGCTGGGGAGAATTGAATCTGGGATTCTCTCAAATTTATAAGACCTGAAGTTTTGTTGCCTGAGCTAAAGGACAACTCTGTTAACCCAGGGGCAGTCACAGACTCAAAAACCGCTAAACCTCGTTCAGCCACTAGAGGGGGACAACAAGGCACACTGGGTTAACCTGCTTTGCACTTTATTTGGCTAGTCAACATCTTTCTATAGATATGTTCTTTTTCCAGTGGAAAAGGGATTATGTGAAAAATAAATTTTCTTTCAATACAAATCATTTTAATTAAAACTGGATTTTCATTGAAAAACAAATTTAAAATTCAGTTTAAAACCAAAAAAATATTTTTTCAATTTTTTTATTTGTTTTTGTTAACAGAGCCATTCCTTTATAACATAAACCTTATAATACTTGTTTTACAACTTAAATAAAGATACTTAGTATTATACCCAAATACACAATTAGAAATTGGCCTATGAAAGTCCCTAAAGCTGCATTCACAAGATCTGCTACCAGTCACTTTTTTCAGCTTTGTGATCTTGATCACAAATTGTGGTTTGATGCTTCTTTGTCTTCCTCTTTTGTCTTTTCAGTTACTTGCATCAGTTAAAGTCCTTCATCTCACGTTTAGGTCCAAACTTCTGTTTTTCTTGCATTTTAGTTGTGTAACCTATGTATTAGCTGTCCTATCAAAATTCTGCATAATATTAAACTTTTCTCCATCTTCCTCCAAACACATACACGCACGCACATTAAGAAAAGTGTCAATGAAGATTAAAAATGTCTCATTTTCACCAATTATTATCATGGAGAGGAAGGGGGGGACATTTGCTGACTAACTGTATGTAAAAGGTTAACTCAAAAGTATATATTTTGCCTTCTGTGTTTGAAAAGCTGCTTCATTGAAATACATGCAGACAATATCTTTTCAACCTTACCCGTAGTTCTTCATTTCTTTCTCCTTCTGATATTGTTTCTGGTGGTGGGTTTTTGGTCTGTGTGCCTTTATGAATTGGTCACGTTTACCAGGTCATGCTGTGACAATGGACGCACTATCTTTGAAAATAATAATTGATTTTACTTTAAAACGGTTTGTAAAACTCTGCTGTGAAATAATCACTTTGATTTAAATCAGTCTGCTCTTATTGCAGCAGTAGTTCTGAATGCTCAAGAGACAAGAAACTCTTCTTTCTCCATAAAAACTGGAAAATACTTTGACAATGAAGTTACAATTGGCATTTGGCAGATTACGTATTTGCACCTTTTAACCCCTGTCAAGCATTTGGGGGAATATAGTGGTTTGTGCAAAAGAAGCAACAAAATATTTAGACTATTTGGTGTCTGACCACCACAGGGGTAGGTCGAGTTATTTTCTGTATAGGTTTGATACGTGTTCAGGTCAAAGCCACAAATATCTGGGTAGTAGCTGAGCAAATATGAGGGCTGAGGTTGCTGCAATGGAACAAAAGATAAACTTCCGCAGCCGTTTATATATATATATATATATATATAAAACAACAAGCCAATCAACATTGTTTATGTGCATTTTGGTAGCATTAACAGATCACTACTGAAATCAGGCCTCCATTGTACTGGACACTGTAAAAATATATAGTAAGAGAAAGCCCTTGCCCCAAAAAGTTCCATTCTAAATGGGCGGGAGAATTGAAGGGCTATTATCCCTCCTGTTCAGATGGAGAAGTGATCCCAAAAATTTAAGTGACTTGCTCAAGGTCACACAGTGAGTGTGTGTGACAGAGGTGGGCATTGAACCCCACAGCTCACAAGCCTTAGGCTTGGGCCTTAATCACAAGAGCATCCTTGCTCACTAAGGTTTGCAGATACATACACCCCATCCCCCTGCCAACTCTATACTTACTGGCCTGGTCCCTCTGTATTGGGAACTCCATGATACTTGTGCACAGATCCTTGACTTTCAATTTAAACATCCCCTAGCAAAATGCAGCATAGACAAAGACAGGAAAGGGGAAATCCAGCCATGATGTGCCAGCTACCCAACACCGTCTCTTTTCACAGGGAGCATCAGTACAAGAGCTTGACTATCCCAAAGCTGTTGGAAAGGGAGGGGAACAGATTAGGATTACACACAACTTCTCCCTGCAAGCTTGGGAAATAATGTAATTTAATTTCCTCACTCTTTCTCCATTTTATGTAACAAAAAATGTTGGTCCCCTCTAGCTCACAGAGCTGCTGTTTACAGGAAAACCTGGGGGTGTTTATAAATCAACCAGTTTGATGCATCCCACCTCTGCAAGTGCAATTGCCTTCGAGACTACACGATTGGTTCAGGCATTAGCTTTAAGCGATGAAGGAAATCCACAGAGCAGTGATAGGAAAGAAATGCAGCAGCTTCTGATAGATGACACTTCCTGGCGTTGGATGTGTTGTTCATTTTGGTTTACGCATAATAGGTGGTTCTCCTTATTCACAGCCCCACTGGCTGGTTTGCTCTCATTTCGGGCTGTATGTGCCATGGCAGGGAACGTAATCTACGCTGATTTAAACATCCCTGAAGCCCAGTTACCTTGTTCATCTCAACCCCACAGTAAGTGTGTTCTTTCTTACTTCTAGTTTTGCGCTAAGATTGGGTTTTCAGTGAGATCTCCAGGTTTCTAATTGAAGATGAGCATAGAGAGATGGTCTGAAATAGAGGCACATGTTTGTGAAATATAGAATCATAGAAATGTAGGAGTGGAAGGGACCTTGATGGGGTCATCTGGTCCAACACCCTCTTCCCCCGCATGCTGGACAAGATCAAATCTTGGCATCGGCTCTAGGCTGGTAAATGATGATTGATTGATTGATTGATATGCAAGGTATATTTTAAACTTTGCACCACATCTATGTAAACGTCTCACAGGATGCTTCATGGCTAATTATAGTCCTAGCACTGAAATTCAAGCATAGTACAATTTGTAAGAGTCTCCTTAGTGCTTATTTACAAGCTTGGGGTGGAAACAAGTTAATATGGTAGGTGACCATGGTTTCCTACAGAGTGTCTCTAGAAACACTGAGGTAGGTGAAGGCTATCATGGATTGACAGGGTCCAGTCCAGACCCTGCCTTAACCAGTCTCTTGGCAGTGACTTGAGTAGTGTGCCAGACCCCAAGGGTTCACACAGTTCCACAGCAGTCCATGGACTCCAAGACTGGGTCTTCATGGGAGTTGTTCCCCATGATGGAGGTTATATACACTGCCCTGAGGTACAGAACAAAGGAGGGAGAGATAAAGAAATCTAGTAAGTGGTCCAGAGATGTAGGAGATGGGCCGTAGACTAGGAAGAAATGAGAGGAAGCCTAGACCATGGCATCCTGAAGAGGAATGTGGTTTAATCCTGGATTCTGTAATGCACATGAAGCCAGTGACTCTTTCCAATGATAGGGACAATATCAGATTATGAGTGAGGAAATGAGCTATCCCACAGCGGAGCAGCTGAAGTGAAGAGAGTTGGGTCTGTAGCAGGGAATCAAAGTTCAAAGCAGGCTGTGAAGAATCGATAACAGATATGGAACCACAACAAGTGCATTTGGCAGGAGATTAATAAATTATAAGTGTTCATGTTAAATAAACCTCACATCCACAATTGGAAACCTCTCTCTGAAAACGTTTTCCTCACTCTTCCTTCCCCTGCATCCAGTCTTAGCTGCTGAGTTTCAAAGGATAACCCCTGTGAAATGTTAATGAAGAAGGCCCTTGTTGCTGAAATGAGGTGCCACGCGATGTGGAAATGTCAGTGTGTTCTAATAAACTCATCTAACTCATTTCAAAATGTGGGTGCCTCAAGGTCCATGAGTTTGAGGCCAAATATAGAGCCACAAATAACTGTTATGGCATAGCTCTCTTATTTCCCTCACAATGTTACATTTGCAACAGAGACATTTCACTTTGCTAGGAGAGAATGACATGGGCTAATGGAGATGGGCCATCCTTCCTTGAGAAGAAATGGCAGACAGTACAGCACTGTGGTTCTCAGATTTTTTTTTTTTTTCAAAAACTGATGTATTTGGTCCCCATCCAATTCCAGGTCAACACTTTCGCACTTGGTTACGTGAATCATTAATACTAGTTCTGAAATAAATAATTATCCCTAACCCTTTTATCTGGAGCTTTTCATCCCTAGAGCTCAAAGTGCTTTACAGAGGTCACTATTATTATCCCCATTTTACACAGGGGGAAACTGAGGAACAGCAAGAAAGTGACTTGCCCAGCATCACCCAGCAGGTCAGTGCCAGATGTGGGAACGAATCATGGTTTCTTGTATCCACTCCACTGGCCCATCCATTAGGCCAATAAAACAAAATGAAAGTGAACTCGGTTTAATGCTATGGGTTATACCCACCCCCTCCACATTCTC
Organism: Emydura macquarii macquarii; assembly: GCF_026122565.2. Classification (NCBI taxonomy): domain Eukaryota; kingdom Metazoa; phylum Chordata; order Testudines; family Chelidae; genus Emydura; species Emydura macquarii. The sequence continues at coordinate 113,898 of NW_027131269.1, forward strand.
TCTCAGCAGTTGATTTCCTCTCCATCTGCCGGGGCATTACATTTATTAGCTCTGAAATTTTCTCTAGCTGCCAGCAGCCCTCAGGGCTCTGATCTCTTTTAATCAGTTATATCCCCATCCAATTTCGGTGTCATCTGCTGATTTGATGTACAGTGTTAATCAGCTGTGATAAGGGGACAGATAGAGCTGCTTAGTTTTCAGTTTGCATGCTGTCTGTTGCTCTAATCTCATTTTCTGGACTGTTAAATGAAAGAAGAGTGGCTGGGGTATGAAGGGATTTGAGAGGGAGGATCTTAAAAAGCAAGAGATTCCTTCTGCTGCCTCTCTCATGAGGACGCTATGTTTACTCATTGTGGTTTTCTTTGGACTCAAATAAAAATGTTACCCCTTTGGCAGAGAGGTAGCCATATTCACAGCCTGCCAGGTCCGCTTTCCTCTGCCTCCTTCTAAAGGAGGCCAGGCTTTGAAAAGGAAATGGATGGATACCTTCCCCTAAGAGAGAGGCAGTCCTGAAATATTTCTTGACTTTTTGATATTTCCATGGATGAGGAGTTTCACTCATTAATTCAGAAAGAGTGAATTCTGTTCACACAGTCTAAGGGTAGATCTTCACTGCAGAGTTAACCTGGGCTCCTATCCAGATTTTAGCCTTAACCCACCTACCGTCCACACACAAAAAGCTTTTACCCCAGGTTTGGAGAACACAGGTTTGCTTACCCAGCTGGGGATATAGGTTAGAATGCAGGTTCTGCTTTAACCTGCCTATTTTACAGTGTGGATGCAAGCTGTAAACCAGGTTCTAGTCCTCCAGTGCTTCTCACAATCCCCCAGGGCTGTATATTTCTGCCATCCTACCTCTCTTCAGTGCTGGGAGTCATCTAGCAGTTTATAGACAGCATTGAAACCCCACATTCCACACAGTCAGCTCCAACAGTGATGTCATTTGGGGAAGCCTCAACCCAGCATACTGCTAACTGATCAGATGCTCATACCAAGGTTTTGCAACAGACAAGGTCTCCTGCAATATGCTGCGAAACAATTGTAATTGTTTTACTATGTAATGATGATGTTAGGGGGTGCATAATTTTGCATAGACAGCTTATGGGATGTTCTTAAAATGGACATTCCCCTGGATCATGATTTATTTATAATTTGATGAGCTAAGGTAGGCTGGTCTAATGGCTAAGATGCTGCGTTGCGACTCTGAAGATCTGAGCTTTATCCTCAGCTCTGCCATGGACTTCCTATGTGATTGTGGGCAAGCTGCTCCATCTCTCTGGATCTTGAGTTCCCAGCTGTAAAATCAAGGTGTTAGTACTTCTCTACTACATTGGGGTGCTGTGAGCCATAGTAGTGAGTGTATTTGCTGATGCCATATAGATCGATGGTCAATCCTCTTGTGTAGATTTATAGACAAGCTTTAAAAAAGAAGGTAAATAATGAAGTAATTGCAACATTTCCTTTCTTATTATAATTTCCCCCAACATCGAATGGTCCAGATTTCCGTCAGTGTCCACGTTGGCATCCACTCATCTTGAAAATTGGAGTAGCTGGGTATGTCGTCCTGCTGGTGGCAGTCCTAGTGCTGAGTGTTTTGCGTAAGTAGCTCCAAGCTAGTAATTCAACTGCAAGCGTTTCACAGGCAGAATGCAGTAATACCTATGGTTAAGGCACGTCCATTACAAAGTGCCTTTTTTTGTTTCTTATAATTTCTCCCACCGTTTTGACATTTTGAGGTAAATTTTCCCCTGTGTTTTCTTCACAATATTTTTTAAAAACTTTGAGCAAAAAGTAGCTCAGATTTTCTCGGGGATGAAGAAAGTGGGGGAGGGGAAAATAACCTTGTGACCTTTTTTTTGAACAGCTGTGACAGCTTATCAGTAGAGTTGGTTGAGAATTTTCCATAGAAATGAGTGAGGGAACCAAAGAACCTGCTGCTCTGGGAGTCAGGCAGCCCAGAACTCGCCATTTTATTTTATTGCAATTTATATTTTATTTTATTTTTAAAATTGTTTAAAACAGCTACTATTCTAAGCAGCAGTTGTTTTTAATGTCCTAGAGCAATGATTTCAGTCTAACACAAGATACTGAAAAGAGCTGCAATTATCGTTAGTAATCAGTGTTTCTCTTATTTTCTTGTTCAATGTGTCAGACTGTTTCATAACATCAAACAGGAGATGCAGCCAACAAGAAAATAAGATAAGCACTCAGGATATTTAAGACAGAGCTGTTTTTAAACATTTTAAAAATAAAATGAAAATAAAAACAATTTGAAAGATACAAACACAAATTTAAATTCTAGAATTTTATTTTGATAAATTTTGATTTCAAAATTTGAATTTTTTCAGTATTTCATTTAGAAATTTTCCAGCGACATTGGTTTGATTTTTTTCTAAATGATTTATTTTCAAAAAAATTCCACTCAACAGAACATTCTGAAATTTCTATGTTTCATTCCAAATTGGAACAATATTTTTCACAGAAAATGTCATCATAGTGCAGAAATCCTGCGTTTCGACCAACCCAACTTGGCGGCTTGGAGTAGACATTTGAAAGTTTGAGGGCTTGAACATATGAGTCACCAACGTTCCTTTCTGTGGTTCCTTAAAAATCTATTTTGATTTGGGGAAGTTCTAAGGTTTTGTCGTTGCTGTTTCTTTAATAGCCCAAAGCACATGCTGAGTATTTTTTGTTATACAATAAGAGGATGTGTTTTAAGAGTGGATCTGCTCCCTTAGCATTGTGCTTGCAGATACAATTCAAACGGAATTTCTCAGATGCCGACATGGAGGGTTTCACCAGTTTAAAGGTGTGAATTTAAACCAATGACTTAAATAAACTGGGAACAGGTTTAAACTAAACTGAAATAAGAGTATCCCCACTAATTAAACCAGTGCAAGTTTGTGTGTAGCCAAGGAGGCTTGTATAATCTGTAAACATTGTATCCGCTCTACAAATGAATTTGCAAGAAGACTAAATAACATTTAGTTTCTGATGTGAAGATGCACTTGGTATAAAGTAGAGGTTCAATCTCCACGATCGATGAATGCGTGCACTGAATTATGTAAGGTTGTCTAGGAGCCCAGCTTCATTTAATGCTTAAAATTGTGCATACAATGAGGCAAGGCTCCACCGCAGCTCTTGCCACAGTGCCCATTTTGTGTAAGGTGGAAGGAAATTGTATCACATGATAGAATATCTTTGTTTCATTTCAGGGGGCCATTGCTATTTTTTTAAAACTTGGGCAATGCCATAGAAAGACTACAAGAACATTATTGAGGTTGCAAAGTCAAGCACTCAGAAACTAGAAAATGCCCGCAATGCCTGTGCAAACCTTAATTCTGCCCTCCTTGTGCATATACATTATGATCCAGTCTTTAATTACAGGAGCACATGCTATTTTTTCCCACAGAACCCGCCCCCCGTTTCATTCGGTGCACAGGATGGACCGTGCGCACAGTACCTGCGGTAGAGGTATAGGTCCAGAAATTGGAAGAGGTTATGCAAATAGTGCAAGGCCCTGATTTGCATAAATCCTCGCTGTCCCCCAGTGACTTATTCCCCCACACCCTTTTCTAACTGTCCTCTCCTCTCTTAAATTTCCCCCTCCGTCTCTGGCACCTCTGTCCCTGCCTTGAATTTCCATCTGCTCCCTCATCCTTCCTAGAGTTTAGTCTCCAACCAGCCCATGGCCATTGCCAAGGCCATAGTGCTATGACCAGAGAGACCAGGGCTATCTCTATGACTGTGGGCAGGTTGTGGGTGGCAGGCTATGGAGAGAATCCTGAAAGACTCCAAGGAGTCTATGGTTAAAATCCTAGAATAGTTTTCCAATTCTCTAAGCGCTGATACTATGCCCAAAGCACCTCCCACATAAATATCCATTCACCCAGCTTCCCAGCTCACTGAAAGTGGGAGACAGAAGCAGGTGCTTGGGGGGGTGACCAAAATCAGGAGTGCTCCAGGCAATCCGGGAAACTGAATGCTCTGGTGCTGCGTGGAAGAGGCAGCTGTGCAATATGCAATCCCTTGCTTCTTACACTGCTCATCATCCAACCCCTTCAATGAAGCAAAGTCCACCCCAGATCCCTGCTACGTTCCCCATCCAATCTGTGCACTGAATATAGCAAAGGTCCTGTGTGGACAGCCTGCATATCACGGTAATGTAGATGCACAAGGGAGCAGAGGTGAAGTTGCACAGGCAAGCTGAGCTGAGTCATTTCCTGCACTTTTGAGTGCTGCTCTCTGCAACCTTCGTGTTCTTTTCACATAGAAAAAGCTCTGGCATGGTATGAGTTTTCTTGCTTGTTTTCAAGTTCATTACACGTGCCAATAGACAGCTTGGTACTTCATCTTTCTCAACCCATGCATGAAATTCACCTGATCTAAGCGTGAGGGCCTTACCTTTGTTAAACAGATAGGGAAAGAGAGAAGGAGCTGAACATTTAGCGAAGGAAACTCCCGGTCCCTCTGTTTCTTTCAGTCCCCACTATCTCTTTCCCTAATATAGTCACTAGAGTCTACTGACTGATGTGTTATTTACAACTCCACGTTCACAATGTTCTAAAGCACAAACAGCTCACTCACACGGATGTTGCTCTGAAGTTTTTCAGGGCTCCTCAGACAGTGGGGTGGCCCCTGAGGATGGCGGCATCTCTGAGAGACCCAGAAATGAAAGCAAATGCATCACCAGCCTGGAGAACTTGTCTGACCTGAAACAGCATCTGTGTGACCCACCTCAGAGCAGCTCCACAGGTAACATCAGCTCATTGTGTCTCTGACCTTGTCTCCACACCAGCAGCGTCAATGGGCTGTTATTTAGCCTGTTTTCCTCCGTGCTGTTTGTGGGACCTGCTTTTAGCCATTCCTACCCAGCCGCAAGTCCACTATGCTGGTATTAGAGGTTGGCGTGAAACAGAATTTCTGTTTGGTGGGAAAGTCCAACAGTTTGGACATTTTTTTTCTTCTGAATCAGAATCAATAACTGAATTCTTGATATTTTTTGGGAAATGCAAATGCTGACAAATTTTGATTCAGAAACATTGAAACGTTTCAGTTTGATGTGGCCAAAACATTTCGTTTCCTTCTCATCATTTCAAATGCCTTTGTCTGATACTGTAATACAATATAAAAATCTAAATAACATGTCCACACAATATGAAAATATATACATCTAATGTTATTAGAAAATTAATATTTTGCTATAATATAGAAGTCAAAATAAAATGAATCAAATCGACGAAGTCAAGAACAAAATGTTTTGAATTCCCTGACATGTTTCTGCAAAACGCTTTAATTCCCACAAAATTATATGTTACAATGGAAAACTACCCAGATCTGGACTCTCCTCCCACATTCAGTTCCACTAGCTCTCCTCGCTCCCAACCCGCAGCCCTTTGCTAGCCCAACCCTGGGCTCTCCACCCCCGCAGCTCTGCTGATGTCCCCTCCTTCCTCACCTGCATTTGAATACAGAACTTAGCACAACAGGATTCTCTCCTATGTCTAGGCTAGGGAACTTAGGTAATACAATTTACTCATTAATGATTTGCTCTTTCCAGTTTCCCCTCCAGAGGGTGCCAAGTGTGTACTTTGTCCCCGGGACTGGCTGCCGTACAAAGGAAAATGTTACTGGGTGTCTAAAGAAACTAAAAGGTGGACCAGCAGCCATGAAGACTGCTTAATGAAGAGATCTCATTTACTGGTGACCCAGGACCCGGAGGAGCTGGTAAAGTTAATTTTCTTGTAGGATGTTAGCACGCTGCTCTGTGATAAACCAATATGTGAAAATATAGTTCCAACCCTACCAGTAAGCAAGCAGATATTTTGTTTAAAGGTCAGCTGCTTGGAGTGCTAAGATCCCAGGTACAGTATGCTGTGTTGTTTTTTTATTGCCCTTGTGATTTTCCTCACTGTGGTATTTGAGCATGGCGCTGTCAACACTGGAGGCAGACATCAGAGAATTAGAGCACAATTTATTCACTCAGATGCCTCTCTTGGACACTTTACAGGGTTATGTACAGACTATCACAACAGAAAAAAATTCTGTATGGATTGGATTAAACTTTAAAATTCCCAAGAGGACCTGGATTTGGGTAGATGGCTCCCCCTTCAATGAAAAATTGTGAGTTTCCTAACGTTCGTACTGTTTATGTTTGCAAACAGTCTTACTGCTGCACTTGTGGATTCAGAAGATACAAAATGTAACTCTTCATCTCCTTTGAAATTATTACAGTATAGGAAAACCCAAGCATTCAAAAACCATGAGTCAGGTCCCCAAAATGGTGATATTTACTTAAAAATCATGTGATTTAAAAAATAATCATGCATTTAGGGTTCTTTGTCTTTTCTGTCTGGTTTTCGGGGTCATGTTTTCAACCAACAGGAGGGGTAGAAATTTGTTTTTTAAATGGCAAGCTGAGATTCTCCCCTAATCACCTGACTCCGAGTTCTGGGACTTAAAGAAAAGCTCAAAATACCATGAGACTCGCAGTAAAACTGCAGGAGCTCAGCACGCTGCAAGGTCACAACAGGCATCACTTGAAAGGTTTGGGTTTTCATGATAATCAGACAGCCAGGTTCAACGTAATATGATATTTGGGTGAGAGCAAGGAGTCCCTTCCAAACTAGTTTGGCTTGAGCCACACGTGCCGATTCTGGGAACTTAAACTAAAACCCTGATCATCCTGAATGATGTACCTTTCCCTTCACAGGTAATCAAGCATGGGAGTCTATGTGCAGCTAACAAAGCCTGATGTATGCTTGAAAGTTGTCCCAGTATAATTATGTCATAGGTGTGAATTTTTACTAATATAAAGGCACCATTATAAGCTGTGCCATGGACACAGCTACACTGATATAAAGATGCCATAAACCAGTATATCTTATTCCCATGCAGGAATAGCTATACCAGTATAAACACTTTTATTCCTGTGGGTACATCTGCACGCAAAACGCTACAATGCAGCTGCTTACCTTCAGTATAGCCACTAACTACACCAACAGGAAGGGTTCTCCCGTCAACATAGTTAATCCATGTCCCCAAGAGATGGTACACAGGTTGACAGAAGAATTGTTCTGTCAACCTAGTGCTATCTACACCAGGAGTTAAGTCGGCATAGCTACGACTCGGGGGTGGATTTTTCACACCCCTGAGAGATGTAGCTATACCGTAGCTATACCGATATATGTCCCTAATGTAGACCAGCCCTGTATAATTGGATCCACTGGAGTGGGAGAATCTATGTAGCAAAACTGGCAAAACTTTTTATGTTTAAAACAACCCCAAGATAAAGCAGACAGGAGTTTGTATGTAGCTACAAGATAGAGCCCAGGTGAGCCGATGTACAGCTAACAAGATCAAACAATAAGGCTGATCTGCCAGCATTAGCCAGCTGTTTGAACAAAAGACTAAACTTTCATATCCCCACTCAGGGTCAGGGCCAGATTTCCAGTTAGACACAGTAGGCACGTGCCTAGGGGCGCTGGCATTCTAGGGGCACCGAAACAGTGGCGGATTACGGCACTGGCCCAGGGGGCCCATGCCCAAGGGCACTGGCCAATTTGGGGTCACTGCACAAGCACTGGGACCCTGGCCCCACCCCTGCTCCTCCTCCTCTGTCCTGGGGTCCCGCCTCTCTTCTCCTCCTCCTCTCCGAGGCCCCGCCCCCTGGCCAGGCCAGAAGCTGGAGCCCAGTTCGAGGATGAGCATATTCCCTCTGCCTGGAGCTGGCCAAACCATTCGCCCCAGCCCTTCTCTCCCAGCCCCGCATGGAGCTGGCCTGGCCAGCCCCTCTCTCCCCGATCCTGTCCCATGCAGAAAACACAAAGGTCAGCTGTAGGCAGGGGGCACAGAAGATGCTGTGCCTAGGGGCACATAAGGTGTAAATCCGGCCCTGCTCAGGGTACCAAAGTGGGTCTGTTCAATTACCTGAAGCCCAGCAGGGCAGGGAGGAATGCAGCTTCCTTGACCACTTGCCTGTTGCCAGTGTTTTTTCTATAGTTTCCTTGTTTTTCTCCCCCATTATAAAGCAGAGGCTGGGTGTTCCTGCTCCAAGAGACATCCTCACATGGGACCTGATCCTAGTTACATTTTATTGGCCAACAAGTGGCTCTTGGTGTCTGTGCCACTGGTCAGTGATATGTGAGCTCCCAATGAAAGACCAGAATTCCAGTGCAACCCAGTCGGGTGCCAGGGCCTCTGCATTTCCAGAGGTTTGGGCGCTTACAATTGCAACCGTAATATTGCAACAACAGCTTTGTTTCTTTCCATTTACTATAGTATTGCCCCACCCCGCAGCGCTTAGTTAGTTTCTGATCTTGAACAGCTGTGGAACGAGGGGCCTGGGAGGAAATTGGAGGGTGATAGATGATGGAGGAATTTTTCACCCCAAACTTGCAGGCAAATAAAAACTACCTTGGCAGATGCCCTTCAGCTTCCCCTTCGGTTCCCCCTCCACTTCCTGCAACTCCCCCATTTCCTCTTAAGGCTCCTCTTGTCCCCATACTCCCCCCCATGGCTCTCCTCCTTTCTTCCTCAAATTCCCCCATTTCCCACCCTCCCTATCTCTTTGCCTCCTCCATCAGATTCCCCTTTCCTTGGCTCTCCCTGCTCCCTATTAGCCCATTCCTCTCTGTTACCATTTCCTCTGGAGTTTTGGGAGGAGACAAGGAAGGGGGAGGAGGGTCTCCTTTCTCTGCCTCTGGGTCCGGCCCAGAGCCAGCCAATCAAAAATGGGGAAGCTTTGGAAGCTAGGAGAGGGATATCACAAAATATAAGTGCGGGGAATCCAGGAAGATTTTCAACCCTGCTATTTAAAACATCCATCTCTCTTCCCCCATCTCAGGTGAATGTGAGGTCATGCCATCTCTACCCCTCAAACACACCCTGCTGAATCAGACTAAGGCCCAGAATCCCAGAGGTATCTAGGCTCCTAGCGCCCACTGATTTCAGTACTTAGGTAGAAGGTATTAGGGTCCTACCTTTCATTGAAGTTACCTTTGAGGATTTAGGTATAAGTAACTTGCCCAAGGTCACACAGGGAAATCTGTGGCAGAGCCTAGAACGGAGTGCTGATCTCCTGGATCCCAGCCCAGTGCATTAATAATAAAACTGTCCTTCCCTCTGAAATGGGGGGAAAAAGAAGCCACAGTTTCCTGCCCCACAGAGCTGCAACAGACTCAACTCACTGTGAAGTCTAAACACATCGGCAATGACTTTTGCTTTGATTCTGCAGGTTCCTCACAGTGAGGCCCAATGAAAGGGACTGCGGGGTGTTAAAAAGAAATCAGATTGCTTGGGAAACCTGCAGCGCTGAATTAAAATGGATTTGCCAGAAAGAAGCTCTCCTGATATGAAAAAGGATGTTCCTGACCTGTTGTTGGTACAGCTGGCAGAGAAAAGGCCTTCCGTCTTGGTCTCTTACGTGACGATTATTCCCAGGGCTACGTAACTTTCTTTGTTCCATGGTTTGACACATCTGGGGCCAGATCGTCAACTGATGGAAATCAGCCCGGCCTCGTTGAAGTCAGCAGAGCTGGGGCCAATTTACACAAGATGGGGATGTCGCTGATGTAGCCCTCAATGTTAAATCACTGCTCTGGCTGCTTCTTCTTCTTATGGTCTGCTCTTGTCCCTGGTTCTCTTCCTCTCTCTCTGAGATTCATATTGTGAACTTGACTGCAAGTGGCAACCTTTTTGGCTTGTCGCAGCTTCCCAGCACCAGTCCAGCTCTGCGGACAGCAGCGCTGTCGGGAGCCCTGCCGCTGGCCAACCAGATTTTTGAAGCACTGTGCTCACTAATCACCTCTGAGCAGGATTAGATGGTGCAGTGTTTGCAATGGTACTCGTGTCAGTCAGTTGTGGATCCCCTGCAACCCCAAACACCCCCCTGTTGTTTATGGGTCACAATCTCTTCAGGTGCATTCAACTCACACCCCATCCCTCTTCACTCTAAAAAAAAATATATATTGGCTGAAGAGTCTCCCTTCACCACCCATGTACGTTGCCACATCAGCTCTGTTCAATGGTCTGTCTTACCAGGATCCTCTCTCTGACAGCAGCCACCACCCCAGAAAAAGGAATAAATCTCCTACAGAAACAGTTATTCCAAAATGTTCCCTTCTGGGGGAAGTTTCTCACTAGCCTTATCAGCTTGGGAAGGCTGATTGCTCTGAAGCAGGAGGGTTCATGGCCCTTGTAACTTTTTTCTAAGCTGTGAAAGTTCCTTGTTGCTACATTGCCTCATTGATCTAGTTTCAGGCTACCTGCTGCCTCAGTTTCCCCTCTCTCAGATGGGAATCTCCCAACCTACCAGCCTCGGTTGGTTGTTGCAGGGACCTGCCCCTGCAATTAAGACATAAAAGAAAAGCCAACCCCTTCCACTGCCTGTGAGTCCAGAAACAAACACGAAAGAGTCTGTTATCCCAGCCTCAAGCTGGGCACAGCCTCTCCCTTCTGAGGTCTGTCTTCTTGCCTCTAATTCTTCTCCCCATTCACAGCTCTCCCCAGAGCCCCTCCTGGGATCTTTGAGTCTCTACCATACACCAATCCCAGGGCTTCCTATCTGGCGTCTCCCATCTTCTGCTCTGCAAGCTTCTATCTTCTCTCCACCCGCAGAGGCCTCATTTAGCCACATGACCTGCCTGTCATGTGTCTTTGCTTATTTCCTCCACCTGGGGAAGCAAACTAAGACTGTAACAGGTGAGGTTGGGACCCGTCTCTGCTTAAAGGGCCAGTCACCCTGTGATATTCCCATTCTCCATCTCAATGTCCAGTCTTTTTTTGAATCCTGCCGAGTTCATGGCCTCAATTACTTCTTGTGGCCATGAGTTCCACTGGAATAATTAAGCATTGTGTCAATAAACTTTCTTTTCATCTGTTTTAAATGTGTTGTCTTTCAATTTCATTGGTTGTTCTCTTGATTTGCTTTTATTTATTTTTTCCTTGTAATATATGCACACTGATCATCTATGCATTACAAATGAAAGTAAAACAATTTGCATGTTCAGCTGCAAAAATTTTATTATGTTTTCTATTCTACAATTTGCTTACTCAGAAGAGGTTTTTGTTTCATGTAGCGATCAGGTTTGGCACAGACCCAGTTCTTCTCTGTCACACAGCTTGATGCGCTGACACCTACGTCATTCAGATATGCACAGTCTCCTCCTCCCCTTACTTTGAATCTGCAACCAGAAGCCATTGAGCTAGAATCAGTCAGTAGCCAAGGTTTGGGTGTCAGTCACACCTATAGAGAGGCACAAACTTGCACTGATTTTGTTAACTGGGCAAGCCCCCTGTGTGGATGGATGCTGTTATTCCGGTTTAAGAACATTTTATTTTGGTTTAGCTTATGCCAATTCCAGCTGATTGATGCTTAATCAGAATAAGATGCTTAAACTGAAAGAAGAACGTCCACACAGCCTATTGAACTGGTTTAATTAAACTGGTTCAAGCCACACCTTGAGTTTAACTGGAGCAACCCTGCATGTAAACCAGCCCAGAGTGAGACAGTGGAATTTTCTGCACCGAAGTGAAGTCCTAGAGGAAGTATCTAACTTGTTCTTAAAAATCTCCAGTGACAGGTATTTTACAACCTCCCTGGTAATCTGTTCCAGTGCTTAACTACCCCTTACAGTTGGAAATTTAGAGAAAAACTTGTCAGGGATGGTCTAGGAGGTTTACTTGGTCCTGCCTCGCTACAGGGGGTTGGACTAGATGACCTCTCTCAAGGCCCCTTCCAGCCCTGCATTTCTATGATTTTGATGATTCTATGAATGGAGTTTGTAATGAAATGCTACACTGTATTACACGGTTCAGCCACTAGGTGGTGCCATGTGCCAAGTACCTTATTGAAGTTAACCCCAGCCATACCTTCCCCCCACCACCCAAACATTAAAGGATCGATCTTATAGTGACCCTATCTGGTGTGTATCTCTCTATTAAGGAAGCTCTGTAGCCAGTCCATATCCAATACCAGAGTCTGACCTGCTGGGGAAGCCTGCCACCTACCCTGAACACCAGTGGTTCTCAACCAGGGGGTACACAGAGGTTTTTCAGGGGATAAAACAATTCATCTAAATAGTTGTCTACTTTTACAACAGGCTTCATAAAACTCACTAATGAAGTCAGTACAAACTAAAATTTCATATGGATGATGACTTGTTTATACTGCTCTATATACTATGCACTGAAATGTAAGTACAATATTTATATTCTAATCAATTTATTTTATAATTATATGGTAAAAAATGAGAAAGTAGGGGCAATTTTTCAGTAATAGTGTGTGACACTTTGTATTTTTGTGTGTGATTTTTGTAAGCAAGTAGTTTTTAAGTGAGGTGAAACTTGGGCGTACACAAGACAAATCAGCCTCCTGAAAGGGGCACAGACATCTAGAAAGGTTGAGAACCACTGTTGTACGTGAAGCACATAACAGAGTATCTTGGAGAGAGAATGGAGAACCAACAACTAGACATTAACCCTTAACGACTGCCAGCCAGGGAGGCAGGACATGAAAACAGCATGGCAGTAAGTTGAAAGAAAGCCCAGAGGTGGGAGCAGACCGGGTTAAGGAGGCTGCCGACCAGTGCATTATTTATTACTAATCAGGTTTATTACAGTAGAACCCAAGGAGCAGGGGAGAGTGCAGCCCCATTGTGCTAGGTGCTGTACAAACAAAGTCTCAGTGCTTACAATCTACATAGATCTGACAGACACTGGGAAAGGGTGCAACACACCAGCAGCATGAGCAATGGGATGGTGGCAAAGGATGTGTTAGTGCAATGCTTTTTATTTATTTATTTTATTTGGTGGGTTTAGGGAGGAGGAGTTCAGCTAAATGGAAGGGGGGAAAGTGGGATAGGGCAGAGTAGAAGAGGGGCCGGGGTGGCATGAGGCACCCGTAAGTACGTCTACACTGCAAATGAAGGAGTACTGGTATCACCAGCAGGCATGCCTGCACTAACTTTAATCTAGCTTGTGCAGGTAACAATAGCAGTGCTGAGGTGGCAGCATGGACTTCAGTGTGGGCTAGCAACCTGGGTGCATAGCCAGAATGCCTGGCGTGCAACCCACGCTACAATGACACCTTCATCCATGGCATAGACATACCCTCTGACAGAGAGTGGTAGAGAGACAGGATTGGAGCAAACAATCAGTGGGAGAGAGATGAAATCCTGGATGCACTGGGCCAGAAAGGCAGATAAAGCTGCCAGTGTGGTCATGTGTATAAGCTTTGTTTTGCCATTATAACCCTAAGGACCCTAAAACACTATATTCCAGTTGACTAAAACACGTTGGTTGCATCCCTCCCTAAAGGGGTGAAGTCTCAAAGCAGGGGCTTGTGCTGGTTTGGACCCAGCTAGGGAATGATAGTGAAAAAACCAGGGTGCTGACGCCAGCTTTGGGGGGAGGCCCTGTAACAAATGGCAGCCTAAACCCACAACTGGTGGAAAAACTGACTTTTCACCTGTTTTTGACACAGGTCGGTTTGTCCAATTAATCTCCGTTGCTGATCTGCCTACACTCAGCACCTTCAGTGACTTAAGATGGAGACATTTTATAGCTGGGAATAGACTCACCGGTTGTCAAATTCGGTGCTGTTGGGCCACTTCCATGGCTGGTCTGGCTCCCTTCTGAGGCCGATCCAATGGTAAAGGCTGCCCTTGTACCTCAGCAGGAATGTCTTTAAACAAACAAAGGAAAAGCCTCTATCTTTTTGTTTAGTCAACCTGTGGAACTCCTTGCCAGAGGATGTTGTGAAGGCCAAGACTATAATGGGGGTTCAGAAAAGAACTAGATAAATTCATGGAGGATAGGTCCATTAATGGCTATTAGTTTTGTGCTATGTGGCTTGACCACCTAGCAACAGGAGTTACATTGAAACCTAACCCAAAGACAGTTATCTGTCTCAGGGCTTTAGGTTAAGTTACATTTTACAGGCGGTTGGGGAATTCTTGTAAATTGCAGGTGTCAGAGTGTGTGGGTTATGGCAAAGATTGCAACCCCCTGCAGTATCTGGGGGACCATTGTATTTCATTTATGAATGCTGTATGTTTGACACTCTGTCCAGAATATCTTCCAGTCCAGACAAAATGTATAAACATGAAAAAACCATCAGGGGGTGGAGAATGGGGGGGCATCTAAAAAAACCAACTTTTTAGGCAACCTTCCTCTATCACCACAAAGTAAAATAGGTCACAAGCCTTGATGTCTTTCCTGTATAGGGGACATTTAAGGGAAAGCATCTTGTTCTGTGTAGAGGCTGTGGCATGGGAAGGCAAAGAGTGGCTTTTTAGTAAAGGGAAAATGCCTACAATGCCCAGAGCCAGGTAAAATCAGGCCTTCTCTTCAGCCAGCCACTTCTCCCATATGTCCATCCATAACGAACCACTGGCTGTACTGATCTGGGTGGGGAATGAAGCCCTTCTATTTCCAGGGGATGAGCAGGGCTGGAGCTGTGTTTTCCCACTGAATTCCTGTCATGCAATCAGCTCCAGCCAGGGACCTGGGAACCGTCGTTCACTCTGCCTTCCCAGCATGAGACACACAGGGGTTCCTCAAGCTGCAGGGCCTGGGCACTGTCCCATTGGCACACTGGTTGTTGTTCTAAGCCCAGTCTATTGCACTCACAAAACACCTAGGTCTCTCACCATCTCCACATCACTCGCAATACCAGCCAGGGAGGCACCATGTGACAAACAATGGCTCTGACTGGCGGTCCAGTTCCTTTCATTCTCAGAGAAGAAGTAGCACAGGCCTTGGTAGCCTACCCAGCCACCCTCCACATCCTCCAAACAAGGCTTGGCTGTGATGACTGAAACAGAGAATGTAACACAGGGTAAGAGGCTGTCCCCTCCGCATCTCTGTATCCAAGAGGATCATGTAGAAATAATCCCCTCAAATCAAGGCCTCAGAGAATCCCTTAAAAAGCTCTGGCAATTGCCTGGATTCAGTGGCACCGGGCCATGAAATTTTCAATAAGGGATGCAATTCTACACTTGCATGCATGACCATGTACATACCATGTATATATGGTGAGTGTGAGATCACCCTGTGTGGAGGATGCCATTTTTTCCTATGGGATGGTGTCCTCCATGCAGTGTGGCCTCATGCATGTAGAGCGTACGAGGTCCCGCTGAGTGGAGGACGCCATTTCGTTCTACCAAATAGCCTTATTTGTGCAGTATGACTTCACACTATGGTGTGTGTGAAGTCACAACAAAATGGCATCCTCCATGTGCATTCAGGGGCTGGACAGAATTGTCCTGCAAGCACAGACAGTCCCGGGGCAATCAATGCATGCATGTAGATGGCAGTCCTTTATTTGGATGGAAGAGGCAGTTAGAAATAGAGCTATGCTAACAGATGTTTTGGGTCCCTGGTAATTCCATAAAAAAACGGGGGAAAAGTGTTTCAGGTCGAACCGAAAACAATTTTTTTTCCAAAAATGTTGGTGAATTGGAAAGTAGAAAAGAAATTTGTTTCACATTGATCGAAACATTTTGTTTTGACAAACTTCAATTGTTTTGTTCCAATTTTGATTATCGTGAAACCGTTTTTATTGTATTTTAATAAAAATGAAAGGAGTTTTTGAATCCAAAAGTGTTTCAAACCAAAACATTTAAACTTTTTCTTAATGTTCTTTTCATTGTTGGTTTTTTTTGACCAAAAAATTTGGTGAAATAGACACAAATTTGCAAAATATCTTTCAGCATCACCAAATCTGCTTTATTTTTGTGTAAAAAAGCTCAGATGAAAATCTTTTCCCAGGCCTAGTTAGAAATTCAGGTCTCAGGTGCTCGGGAGACCTCTGCCAAATTCCATCCTCTCAGGATACATCTAAACTTCCAGATGGGGTGTAATTCCCAGCTCAGGGAGACATACCCATGCTAGCTGGCATCAAGCTAGTGCACTATAAATAGCATGTAGCCATGACAACAGTGTGGGAGTAGATCCTGTCCAAGACACTAAACTCCTACTCAGGACAGCTAACCCTTCCTGCAGCTACAGTCTACTTTTAGCATGCTAGCTCAGAGCAAGGATGGGCTTTTTTCTTTGAGCTGGAAATCACACCTCTGCTCAAAATGTAGACATACCCTCACTTCCACATTCTGCTGAAGCTTCCAGTGACAGCATTTCATCTTTCCCCTCTGCTTCCCTGCAGTAGGGCCAATAGAAACTTGCCATTTTAAATTTTCTTCCAATGAAAAGCGGCTTTGTTTTCCCCCAACCAAAAATTTCTGTGAAAAGCTTTTGTTTCAATTTTTTTGTTCAAAATGTTCAGTTTTTCAACAAAATTGAAATAAAAATGTCAAAGTTTTTTTTTTAAATGTTGGTATTTCAGGTGTTTTTATTCTCCCCTCCCCCCCTTTTTTTTTCCTTACTTTTTGCCACTGTATATAAAAGCATGAAAAATTATTAGGGTTTGTTTTCGCTTTTTCATTTTTCCTTCCCCCCTTTTCCCTTTTGCCACTCTGTAACTTTTCAAAACTTCTCCACCTTTGGAAAAGTTAGAGTTGCAAAAGCACAAAATGAACTCAGTGACTCTGCCACTTGGTAACTTTTCCAAAGTTGGAGAAGCTTTTAAAAGTTTGGAAAGAAGTTTTGACAAAAGAAAAAAGAAAAAATGAATTAAAAAATAAACAACTGCAGATGTTATTCCTTTTATTGCGCTCAGTGACAAAAAGGGAAAAGTAGTGGAGGAAGGAGAAAATGAAAATTCAAAATTTTGAAATTTTCCAAAAAATAACTTCAAACAGAATTAATTTCAAAATTATAATAAAAATTGAATTTAACTTAAAAATTGAAATGAAAATGTTTCTGTTTCATGCCCCATAAAAAAGAAACAACTTGAAATGTTTGATATTTTTCAGGAATCCAGCCCCCTTTCCATTTTTCAGCCAGAAGAGTAAAGGAAGTAGGAAGCAATTGCAGGAGCTAAGAACCGGGAAGCCATTTGACTAAACTTTCCCTAGTGGCTGAGCTCTATGCTGGCTCTCCCAAAACTCATGAGGATGTGAGTTACTGCCCTGGAAATGTGTGCTTGTGTCAGCTCCAGATCTGAACAGAAATTGCAGAGAGTGAATGCATGGCAGCTGCACACTCACCTGCCAGGGCAGCTGATGTAGCAATTAAACCTGAGCAGAGGCTGGTGACTGTGATGACTGCTACGATTGTAAATACTGTAGCTTTCCTGCATGCATAACCTGAAAGAGACCAACATATTAACACTCCTGCAGCTGCCGCCGGGGATGGGGAATCTGAGTCAGTTATTAACCATGGTGTAGTGCAGAGACAGAGAGCAATTTGCACTAGTCCCTAGTCAACACTCCCCAATCATAGCAAATGGAAAGCAACTAGTTGCTTGGTTGGTCTATGTCTGTAGCTGTCTTTGCTCTACCCTGCACTGAATATGGAATTATGAATTTCTGCCTAGGCTTTTCGACAGCACTTATCACAGTAGTAACTCGGTGGGAGATTTAAACAAGCACCAATTAGAGAACTGCATGGAACAAGCCAACCTGCTCCTTGCACAGCTGCTCTTTTGCCTGTGCAGACGTGGAGCTTTGGATGTGCTGTGTGTCCCAGAGAAACAAACTGGAATATTTGGCCCTGAAGATAAAACCAGAGGGAGAGAGAACAAGGGCCTCAGTACCAAACAGGGGTGCAGTTTGTAGGCCTACAAAATGCTTTTGCACCCCACCACACAGCCACAATCACCCCTGTCTGCAGGGAAAATTGCAGCTGCTGTAGATGTAAAGCAAGTTGTGGTGCTGATAGGAAGCTGATGGGGTGAC
Source organism: Emydura macquarii macquarii (assembly GCF_026122565.2). Taxonomy (NCBI): domain Eukaryota; kingdom Metazoa; phylum Chordata; order Testudines; family Chelidae; genus Emydura; species Emydura macquarii. The sequence goes on from NW_027131269.1 coordinate 131,696, forward strand.
CAGACCCCTGCTGCATTTGCAGACAGGCATTTGGGCCACTGCACCCAAAACTGAAATTATGGCTTCATTTATGTAAGCAGGCAGAGGGGCTCAGAATACCTCGTTTCCTTCCTTGCTGTTCATCTCCAAGGCTACTAAGCGGTACTTCCAACTGTTGTTCTTTCCAAGTATCCAGGCCATCGCACATCTTTTGTCTTTCTGTGTCATGCTCTTTAAAAAAAAAAAAAAAAAAATCAGAACTGAATTTGTTTGTACCTACTAGTGACAGTAACCATTTAGATGACTGTAACTGAACAATGAGAGGGAAAAATTATCTATGGTGTGTTTCCTTTGTGCATTGGACAACACTTTGTGTTGTTATTTGTTATCTGCATTACAGTAGTGCTCAGGACCCTTTTGTACTACACGCTGCCCACACAAATAACAAAAAGATGTTCTCTGCCCCAAAGAGCTTACAATCTAAGGGCAGGTTTATACTTAAAATGCTGCATCGGCGGAGCTGTGGCGCTTTAATGAAGATGCTGTAGTTAATCCATCTCTCTGACAGGAGCAGCTCTCCCATCAACATAGCGCTGTCTACAGGGGGGGGAAATAGGTCGGAATGACTATGTCACTCAGGACGGTGGATTTTTTACACCCCTGAGCAATGTAGTTATACCAATACAGGTCTGTAGCATAGGCCAAACCTAAAGCCCCTATTGTGCCAAGACTTACATGTCTATTTAACTTCACACACCAAGCACTCCTACTGGAGCCAACAGGGCTACTCAGAGCACATAAAGTTAAGCATATGCATTAATTCTGGATGATCAGAGCCTACCGATAAGACAAGAGCCAGCAGGTGAATCCAACAAGATGGGAGGAGCCCTGAGATTGCTCTGATTATTGTAATTAGCACATCATCAGTTCCATCCTTTCCCCTGTATATTCAGTCAAGTTCCTATGTTGTTTTATGTGTGTCTCACTCAGCAAAAAAGGGAGAGAAAAACCATCTAATGACAGAAGGCAATTTGGCTGTAAAAAAAACCTGGCAGGCTGATTCTGGGTTAAACACAGAAAACTGCAGCTGATTTTAACTTATTTATTAAAATTTGTTTGGTTTCAGGTTGATTGTATCCATGGCAATGGCTCTTAACCTTTCCAGACTACTGTACTCTTTTCAGGAGTCTGATTTGTCTTTGTCTGATTTGTCTTTCACCTCACTTAAAAACTACTTGCTTACAAAATCAGACATAAAAATACAAAAGTGTCACAGCACACTGTTGCTGAAAAATTGCTTACTTTCTCATTTTTATCATATAATTATAAAATAAATCAATTGGAATATAAATATTGCACTCACATTTCAGTGTATAAAGCAGTATAAACAAGTCATTGTCTGAATGAAATTTTAGTTTGTACTAACTTCACTAATGCTTTTTCTGTAGCCTCTTGTAAAGATAGGCAAATATCTAGACGAGTTGATGTACCCCTTGGAAGACCTTTGCGTACCCCAGAGGTACGTGTATCCCTGGTTAAGCTCAGGGAACCTTATGTTTTTCACCCTCCCAGACTTGTTTCATAACAGATGATACATTGCTGACAAGGCACAAGAGTGGGAATTGCAGAGGTTAATGTCAGTTGAGGGGCAGTGAACGGATTGACCAAGAGTTTTCAAACTGGGGTACACGTCTCCCGAGGGGCACATGAGCACTCATGAAAAATTCTGTAATGGATGACAATGCAATCTATTTAGTAAGATTTGTCAATCTAAACATAGGTGTATTATGATGCAATCTCAGATGGGGGTTTGTGGTAGACAGTACACTAAGTTATTTGGAAAGGGTGTAGCCTAAAAAGTTTGCAAATCAAAAGCAAAGGTCTGTGCGTGAGTGTAGCTTTACAGTTCAGTTCAAAATGCTTTCGGTTTTACTACTGATTTGAATCACAAGCTATACACCGGTCCCTGCCCCCACCTTTTAAAACCTGACTTCTCTTCGGTCTGAAACTAGTTGCAGTCCCCAAAATAGGTGCAGTTTAGAGACTCACACCTGGCTCAGTCCTGTTCTTGGTGTATGCCTGGGTGTGCTCAGATCCTTCCCTCCCCCAACCCCTGTCTTTCCCCCACCCCCATGCCCACTCCCACCCCTCCAGGGGCTCTGGCGGGTCACCTACAGATTTTGCAATACGATTCAAATCACTCTCCCTCCTCCCGAAATAATTAACAAGTATGAAAACCGGGCGTCTGCTCTGTGCTCTCCACTTCCCCCTGCCCTGATCCCGGAGAAGCCAACTCACCAAGTCCTGGGACTGAAAGAGAAAGAACAACTCTTGGCACCAGAAATATATACTGGAAACTCCACCCCTTTACAGAATACTATAGATGACGTACAAAGCAGCGGTCTAGCCATTGGAAATTGCCTGGTGCAGCTGAGAAAGGCTTCCATTTTATATGTGGGGAGGGGAGGGAAGGAAAGGAAAACAGCGGAGTGAAGCACAAAGCTGGTGCAGTGGGTAGGGCACTGACCAGCGACCGGGGTTTGGTTCCCAGCTCTATCACAGACTCCCTGTGTGACCATTAGCCCTGTGTGAGGACGACAGCTCTGTCCTGCCTCACAGGGTAAATGCAATAAATGTAAGGGGTCTATTAGCCCCTCACTGAAACTAGTGGGTCTTTTTGATTGGCCATCTCCGGAGGAAGCAGGACCCTGGAACGGACAGTCCCCAGGGCCATTGGAGAGAGGCCAACTCAGGTCAGCCTGATTGACAGGGCGGGCAGGCTAATGAGAGAGCCAGGAGGGTGGGGGGAGCCCAGCCCTCTGTGTGAGCTGGAGCTGCCTGCTGGGGCGTGCAGGGGCAGAACTGACCAGCGCTAAGGACAAAGCAGCCAGCAGCCGGAAGGTTGGAAGAGGAGCACAGAAAACTGAAGGGAGCCAAGCTGACCCAACCTACAGCAGCAGAGCAGAAGGGCATCCCAGAAAGCGAAGCACAACTGCATGGAGCAGAGTGAGCTGGGGCAGGAGCCCTCTGGAGCTGGGTGTGGTGAGCAGCTGGGGAGAACAAAAGGGACTTTGGGAGTGTGTGGCTACTGCCAGAGCTGGGGGCTGACTCTGCATTCCTGCAGCATAGCCAGGGCCTGGAGAGTGGGCCTGCAACGTGTGACACAGACTGTGAACCCCAGAGACACTGTTTGTGGTGCCCCGGGCCAGGGGCAGTGTTGGGATGTTTTCCTTTAACCTTTTTACTCTTTTCTTAATTTTTAAATTGATTTGATTGCCGTTTGTGTAATAAATTGTATTGCTTTGTATTGTATGCACTGATCAGTGGGTCAGGGAAGTGCCCAGCGCAGAGTTAGTACCCCAGAGTGGGGACACCCTAGCCCCTGCCCTAAGGGACCACGGCAAGATTGGGGGTTGAGAAATTTAGTCTGCAAAAGAGAAGAGTGAGGGGGGATTTGATAGCGGCCTTTAACTACCTGAAAGGGGGTTCCAGGGAGGATGGGGCTAGGCTGTTCTCGGTGGTGGCAGATGACCAACAAGGAGCAACGGTCTCAAGTTGCAGGGAGGGAGGTCTAAGTTGGACATTAGGAAAAAGTTTTTTACTAGGAGGGTGGTGAAGCACTGGAATGGGTTACCTAGGGAGGTGGTGGAATCTCCATCCTTAGAGGTTTTTAAGGTGAGGCTTGACAAAGCCCTGGTTGGGATGATATAGCTGAGGTTAGTCCTGCTTTGAGCAGGGGGTTGGACTAGATGACCTCCTGAGGTCCCTTCCAACTCTAATATTCTATGATTCTATGATTCTACGGGTACCCCACCACACAGGGGAGTGGGTGGGGAGCCCTCGAGGTCAAGTGGGGCCTCTGGGTAAAGGGAGTGGGAGCAGGGACTCAGATCGTTTTGGTAACCAACTCTACTGAGGTATTGTACAAGCAAGGAAAGATCCCCACAATAGCGGGCCCATTCCCCCGCTTACATAAAGATTGCAAGATACCAGCAGGGGCAAGAAACGTACCATAGAATAGATGGAGATGTGTGGATGAGCAGAGTTTGTGGAAGAGGGAATGTTGTGATACGGTGTCATTGTTACTTGTGGAGAACAGCCCAGCTCAGTGAGGAAACCTAAGGGGGGGAAGCAATTTTAAATTCTTTTTTCCAAAAACACCAACAGAAAACCTGCCACAGGACAAGATTGTGAGCTACTGCAGACACGCAGCACGCTCTTATCTTTGTATTCAGAGCACCTAGAGGCCACTGCTGAGATCAGCACACACTGTGTGTGTGCTGTGTGTCACACCAAGTGAGGCAATCCTTTCTCCAAAGAGTTTACAATCCAAATACAACATTAGCTTTGGCCATAAGTGTGAGTAGCAGATTCCCTCATATATTCTAGGGCCAGAAGGGATCACTGTGATCTTCTAGTCTGGCCTCCTGTGTAACACTGTAGAACTGCCCCAAAATAATCCCTAGAGCAGATCTTTCAGAAAAACATCCAATCTGGATTTTAAAATTGTCAGTGACAAAATCCATCAGGACCCTTGGTAAATTGCTCCAGCAATTAATTACTCTCACTGTTAAAAAATGTACTGTTATTTCCAGTTTGATTTTATCTAGCCTCAACTTCCAGCCACTGGATCATGTTAGACCTTTCTCTGCTGCATTGAAAAGCCCATTATTAAATATTTGTTCCCCCTATAGGTATTTATAGACTGCAATCACATCACCCCTTAACCTTCTCTTTGATGAGCTAATAGATTGAGCTGTTTGAGGCTATCACTATAAGGCAGGTTTTCTAATCCTTTAATCGTTCTCATGGTTCTCTGAACCTTCTTCAATTTATCAACAACCTCCTTGAATTGTGGACACCAGAACTGGACACACTATTCCAGCAGCAGTCGCGCCAGGGGCAGTGCCAAATACAGAGGTAAAATAACCTCTCTGCTCCTACTTGAGATTCCCCTCCCTGTCCATGCATCCCAGGATTGCATCTGCTCCTTTGGCCACAGCATCACACTGGGAGCTCGTGTTCAGCTGATTATCCATCATGACCCCAAATGTTTTTTAGAGTTACTGCTTCCCAGGAAAGAGTCCCCCATCCTGTGAGTATGGACTGCATTCTTTGTATGACTTTACCTTTGGCTGTATTAAAACACATGTTGTGTGTTTGTGTCCAGTTTACCAGGACTAAGGGTAGGTCTACATGGTGAAGTGACGTCTATTTAATATCAGTTGACATCCAGCCGCTGAACTAATGAAGTCAGTCGGGCGTGATTACAGTGCATCCCCACCAGCCCTTTTATTGATGAACAGAGCAGTGGACCGTGGGTTGCTATCCCACAGTGCAACTAGCCACAGGGGCTTTTGGGAAGCTCTTCCCTCCCCTGATGTCAACAACAAACAAACACTTTTTTGCGCCATTTTTTGAACTCCTGGCACTGCCGCGCGTACGCCATTGCCCGAGAAGCATGGGACCTACTCAGCTCTGCACTATCGTTGTGAGCATCACAAACACCATGCAACTTATCCTGTGGTATTTCCAAGGCTGAGAGGAGCTGCAACACAGAAAATAGTAATGTTACTCAAGCTGCCCTGCTACAAGGCATAATGAAACAATTCCCGATTTCTGCTGTTTGTTGCGCAGCAGGTGAATTCGGTGGAGCACCATTTTTGGTCCCAGGACACAAACACTTACCGGTGGGATAGCATCGTTATGACAAGCACTGGCTGCAGAATTTTCAGATGCATAAGGCCACTTTCCTGGAACTTTGCACAGAGTTGTCCCCAGCCCTGAAGTGCAGGAATACTCAATTGAGGCCTGCTCTGACAGTAGAGAAGCGAGTGGCCATCGCTCTGTGGAAGTTAGCAAAACCAGACTGCTACTGGTCAGCTGGGAATCAATTCAGAGTCAGTAAATCCACTGTGGGTGTAGGGCCATTAACAGACTTCTGCTAAGAAGGGTAGTGAGTTTGGGAAATATGCAGGACATAGGGAACCCCATCGCAGCGAACCCATTCACTAACTGTGGTGGGGCAATAGATGGCACACATAGCCGTATCTTAGCACCAGAGCCCCTTTGCACAGAGTACATAAACCGAAAAGGATATCGTTCCATGGTGTTGCATGCACGTGTGGATCACAGGGGACAGTTCACTGACATTGACGTAGGGTGGTCCGGAAAGGTGCATGATGGGTGCATCATTAGGAACTCAGGTCTGTTCAGAAAGATGCAAGCAAGGACTTCCTTTCCAGACCAAAGAATAACTACTGATGATGTTGAAGTGCCAGTAATAATCCTGGGAAACTCAGCCTACCCCTTACTCCCATAGCTCATGAAGCCGTACCCCAGACACCTGGACAGTGATAAGGAGAGGTTCAATAACCTCTGAGCAAGTGCAGAATGGTGGTGGAATGGGCCTTTGGACATTTAAAGGCTTGCTGGTGCAGTTTGCTCACTAGGTTTGACCTCAGTGAAACTGATATCCCCATAGTTATCTCTGCCTGCTGTGTGCTCCCTAGTGTGTACGAGACAGAGGGAGAGAAGTTTTGATGGGTTGGGTCGTGAAGGCAGATCAGCTGGCCACAAACTTTGCGCAGCCAGATATCAGTGCAACACTGAAAGCCCAAAGAGGATCTCTGTGCCTTAGGGAGGCATTGAATACCCGTTTTTGTAATGAGCCACAGTAATGTGCATCACTTACCTGTGCTGTGCCTTCCCATTCCATCTCTCCTTGAAGCAGTGTCCCTGTAGATCCTCCTCCCGCACCACCCTTCCCCATGCTTGAAATAAATAAAGAGTACTTAATTATAAAGAAGTTCACTTTATTGCACATCCATAACAGTGGAGGGAAAGGAAAATAATTTAACTGTTATCAACCATTGTCATGGATCTGGGAGGGGAGAAAAAAACACTGCTTGTCTGTGCGAACACCAAAGCCTGCACATTAAAAGTTTTTAGAAAGGCCACCTTGTCTTCCTGCTCCCCTCTCCGGTGTTGAGTGGAGCACATACTGCACCCTGCCCATCCTCTTCTTGGAACGCTTGGGGGTGGGAGCTAGGGAAGATGACACTTGTTACTTGCAGTTCTGTAGGGGCTGCAGAGGGAGTCTATCCTGCTGCTGCTGTTCCTGATGCTCAACCAGATGCCTGAACTTGTCTGATTGATCCCTCATTATCCACAGCATCTTGTCCTGTGTGTCATGCTCATGGTCCTGGGCTGTTCTACTCCCCATGTCCAGATTTTCAGACAATGAAATACTCCAGGTTCTTAGCTCCATGTCAGCTGCCCCAGAGGTGTTCATTATCTCATTGAACATGTCATCCCGAGTTCTCTTTCTGCCTTCTAATCTGTGACAGCCTCTCCGCAAGAGTGGAGGATGCGCTGAAGGCCACACTTCCCACTGTAAGGCACGAAAAGTACAAGGCGACCATTGTTAGTTCATACCGTGGGTGAAATGCAAGGTTGCAATGTAAAAATAACTCCTCTTATTATTTTCAAGTGAATGGTAGCTTTGAATCGCAATCCCTACCTATTGCACAGGTCAGCATGGTGTACCAGCCATGGTGAGGAATGGGCTTGTAATTTCAGTTTTGGGAAATCTCCAGACCACAGAATGTACAGTGGACAAGGCCCCCCTTTCCCTAGCAACATGACCAGAAAACATTGTTTAGTCTCCCAAAATTCATTCATAGGTCAAGATGCTGTCCTGCATCTGGCTAGGCTGCTAAGGGGTTAAAAACATTTCCTGGCTGTAGGGGGAGAATGGATACCCCACATGCCTGCCCCCCACTCTACTCCTCCTCCTCGTCCAGTCTCATCATCATTGGCCTGGGACTCAAATTCTCTTGAGGTATCTACAATTTGTCTGGAGACTGTGGAGGTCGCCGCCAACAATCGCATGCAGCTCATTGTAGAAACGGCTGTTCTGATCACCGCCCTTGGTTTTAGATATGCCTGCCCCAGGTCTTTGATTTTAACATGGCACTGCTGCGTTTCCCTGTTGTGCCCCTTCTCCAACATTCCCCACAATATCTTTTCATAGATATCGATGTTTCTTCTGCTGGATCAGAGCTGAGCCTGAAAAGACTCTTCTCCCTACAGATCGATGAGATTCAACACCTCAGGTCTACTCCAGGCTGGAGTGTGTTTGAGGCGTGCAGTTGCCATGATCAATTGTGCTGGTGAGCTCTCCACACTGACCAAACAGGAAATGGGAATTCAAAATTTCCCAGGGCTTGACAAGGGGAAGGGCTATTTCCTGTGTATATGGCCATGATGCAGCAGAGTTAAAAACAATGTCCAGAGCGGTCACAGCGGAGCATTGTAGGACATCTCCTGGAGGCCAATGATGTCGATTTATGCAATGCTCCACCTACACTGCCTCTCATTCGACCCATCCACTTTGATTTTAGCGCTACAACTCTCGTGGAGGTGGATTTATTAAGTCAATGTTTCCAGCGAGTTAGTCTGGCAGAATGGACTGGGCAGTGGAGAAGCATACATTATGTGGTTGATGGAAGGCAGCTCCCATTGACCTATCGTTGCAGTGTAGACCAGGCCTAAGTGGCATCTAGATCATCCATGACAGGTGTTTATCCAACCTGTTCTAAAAAACCTCCAGTGGTGGGGATTCCATAACCTCCCTAGGCAATTTGTTCCAGTGCTTTGTTCAGTTAGACCATCTCCAGGCACAAATGCTTAAGGAGACTCTGCTCTCAAGTCAGTGCAAACCTGGAGTAAATCAGGGGGGTTGCTGTGGATTAACTCTGGGGCCACGGAGATCAGAATCCAGCCCTGACTGCAGTGACTGCAATGAGGTCACTGTGAATTTAAACTGGTGTCACTGAGATCAGAAACCTGCCCTGATTTAATCAGCTTCACAAAGCTGGCTGCCCATGTCCTCTTGCTGCCCAGGGAAGGAGACCACGGCTGCAGTCTGTCTTTTCCTGCTGGTCAATTAGGCCATGTCTATATATCTAGTGAAGATGCTGTATGCCAACGGGAGAAAAGGACCAACCCCACTGTAGCCGGAAGGGGTGGTCCCCCTCTGAGGAGGACCCAGAGAGGGAGCCAGACCCACCCTGGCTGACAGAAGCCTGCCCCAGGGAAACACCTGACCGGAAGCAAGGGGGCGGGTCTAGGCCTTTAAAGGCCCCAGTGGCCCCACCTGACCGGAAGCAGGGGGGCGGAGCTAGGCCTTTAAGAGCCAGGCCAGTGAGCTCAGTTGGTGGGAGGTGGCCGAAGGGGAAGGACGTGTCTCCTCTGGAGCTCCTAGCCAAGGCTGGGCTGGGCCGGGCAGCCAGGCTGAGAGGGAGTGGCCGGCCTTAAACCCAGCCTGGGGATCGACCAAGGCCTCCCCCAGGTATCCTACGGCCTGGGAGTTGGAGGGACCGCCAGAGACCCCCTCGGCCTGGGAGCCGGAAGAAGGCCCGTCGGGGCTCCCAGCGGACTACGAGCCGGAGGAGAACCCCCCGGAGACACCCGGGGCTTGGGAGACAGAACCAGACCTGCCAGAGCAGTGCCGAGCCTGGGACCCCGAGGATCTACCGGCTCTGCCCGAGGCCTGGGGGCCGCAGGACCTGGAGGAGCTACACCCCGAAGACGAGCCCATGGAGCTACCCGAGCTGCCGCCCATGGACAACGAGGGCCTAGCCGGTCTACCCCACCTCAGCGACCCAGAGGAGGCAGGTACCGGGGGTTTCGGGGAGGAAGAAGCCCAGGGATAGCCGCACGTTGGTGGCTGAGTCAGGGGCAACCCGGGCGGCGTGTTGCGGCCGGATCCCCGCTGACCCGGTGGCAAACGCCGTTGCCACTGCCAGGGCCCTGGGCTGGGATGCAGTGGAGACGGGCGGGCCTGCGTCCCCCTCCCCCCTTCCCTATCCTCCGTGAGGAAGCCTTCCCCGCCGTGCCGTTCCAGAGAGCGGCTTGCTCACCCGCCAGCCCCGCCTGAGGGCCTGGCCTTAAGACTGCTTGCCCCGCCTGAGGGCCTGGCCTTAAGACTGCTTGCCCTGAAAAGGGCACAAGACTGCTCCCAGTGGGAGGTAGCCGGGAGGGGTGGTCCCCCTCTGAGGAGGACCCAGAGAGGGGAAAACCCGGACGCTGCTCCCCGGTTCCAGGGGCACGTCCATACCCACGAATAGCAGAAGCCCACCCACTGACATAGCACCATGCACACAAATGCTTAGGTCCATGTAATTTATGTCACTCGGGGGGAAGGGGGTTTAGTGACACCCCTGAGTGACATAAATTATGCCAACATAGTCTGTAGTGTAGACATAGCCTTAGTCTGTGCAGAGTAGAGAAGCCTTCAGAATCAGTGATCCCCAACCTCCATTTTTGTAGCCTTCCCTCTGGCTATTGCCAGTGGCTGTAGCAGAGAGCTTGTACCTAAATATTTCTGAGACAAGGTGGGTGTGGTAATCTTTTATTGGACCAACCTCTGTTCGTGGAAGAGACAAGCTTTTGAGCCATACAGAGTACTTCTTCAGGGGAAGGAGTTGGTCTCATCCACCTTGTCTCTCACATCCTGGGACTAACACGGCTGTAAACAACTCAGTACTTTTGCTTGTTATCAGATTTGCCGATCACCATGGGGTGTGCTTATTTATTAGGGTTACATTCTGGTGTTTCTGTAATTTTATCAATGTGCTGCTTGTATCACTTGTGTTTCTATACGGAGCTCTATTTCTCCCTTTTGCAAGTCCCTGCCCCTCCCACTGGAGCTACCCAGCAGGGCTTGTTTCAAGAGGGCTGAGTTCCTCAGGGCAACAATAAAATGCAGTCCAAAACATGCACACAGGTTAACAGAGCATGTGAGCAGGCAGAGTCAAGCTGACACCCTCATATGCCCCAGACTCAGCATAGGAGCAAAGTACAACTGAGGAGGCAGGGTCAATCAGCACTTCCAAGCCACAGATTCAGCACCACCCCCCAATCTTATTTCACCCTTGTCCTGGTAGTAACTTCTTTGGTGAGCAGACCCCACAGGATTTTTGGGCACTACAGGGATCTTTGGGTTAGGTAAGAGGAGCGTTGCTGCAGAGCAAATAGGAAAACTGAAAAAACGAAATAGTAACCAAAGTTCAGAGCGAATCTGGCAACCAGGTTGACCATAAAAGTTATTTTATTGCCAGGTATATAAAGTAATAGCCATACAACGAGAGCTAAACAAAGCGAACAGTTACAATAGTACACCGTTTCTATTGGGGAATTAGGGAAATCTAATCTAGCCCAACGCCCAAGTTTGAGTACAAAAGTCAGGTTAAGAAATTTATACCTGCAGGAGAGGCAGAGAGAAAGAGAGAGAGATCAAATTAGGTCTGAGGGGTGAAAGTGGGCTTAACCAAAGAGAGAGAGAGAGAGTTGGGGTCTCACCACTCAGTGAAGATCGAACCAGTCGAGGTTCCCAGGTAGACAGGCTGTTCAGCTTAGGGTCCGGAGTGCTGGAGACAGGCAGAGCCCCCAACACAATCACTGAAGGTATTTCAGTCAGAAAAAGGTGAAGTCCTAGTTGGCAGCATTTGGATCCAGGCACCAGAACAGAATTTTAAACTTGGGTAGGGGTTTTTGCAGGGAAACAACAATGGTTCAAGGGAGAACACTAGATTTGTTTATGGGTAAACGACGGCTCATAGGAGGATACCAGAGTTGTTTTGTTTGGGCTGGACACTAGGAACTGATCATTGCTGGCTATGGGCGATGTTACTTTGAGGCAGCTCACAATGCAATCACGAAGATTCAATATTTTGGATGCCAATAAAAGGTTCATTACTAGAATTGGTCTGATAACTGCTGAGCTGGGTGTGTGCAGGCGTGGGTTCAGTAACATCTGGAGCAGAGATCCCCCATCATCAACTGCTCCCCTGCTTCTCTGGTCCCAGAGTTCAGTGGGTCCTTGCCTTGGAATCTCTGTTTTCTGCTCTGAATGCTAATGGAGGTGCCTCCCTGTCCCATCTTTGATGCAAATAAGACTAGGGGAGTTGTCTTAATCCTGTCACCCTTGTCCGGAGGGGTTTAGGTGTGTCTCCCACTGCCTTTTCATTGCTTTTTGTAAGTCTTTCCTCTAATCAGTTCTGGTTCAGGCATAGGTGGGGGGGGGGAGGGGAAGGGAGTCCTTTGTGAGTCAGACAGGCTAGGTACTGCGGGGTTCCCTAGGAACACAGAGCTGACAGGTAACAAGTCCATCAACCCAGATAGGCATCTCAGAGGGCTCCAGTGAAAGGAGAGAACTCAGCCTGCAAAGCAATAGCGATACTCTTCAGATGCTGTGGTGATGCGTATTAAAGAAAACCCCCACACAGACAGACTAAACCCTGCTGCTATCTCAGAAAAAGAAGAAGACAGGAGGCCAGTAATCAAACCCACGCCTGCCAAAGGAGGGTGAAAAAGAAAGTAGATGGGTGGAAATGTTCCAGGCATTAAGAACAGTCTGGCAGTAGAGATAAACAATTAGGGTCCATAAGGTGGAGTCAAGATGAGAGCTAGAGAGGCTCAGCGTGGAAAAGCACAAAAGAGGAAAAACCAGCAAAGAGACACCGAACTCTACACATGGGGGTAATCCGTTTATAGGATGCTGAGAACAAGGAGGTGTAAAATCAATGCCCACCCTCCTTTCACTGCAGTTATTGCCAGTGAAAGGATCCCAATGGAAACATGAACTGAATATAGCCACTATCCGTTCGGCATAACCCTCTTTTCCTGCAATTCCCTTGTTCACTCACTGCAATCTTCCATGTCAGGAAATTCTAGGGAAGATAGCATTTAAAGGGTGTGGTGGGAGGGAAGGGAGTGCAGCAACCCGGGCAGCGAGAGATGGGAGATCTCCGCAAGCAGGAACCTGAAAGGCAAGTGAAATTCATAGTTGCAGTTGGAACAGCAAATGGCGATGAGTGTCTGTGGTTTATTATATAGGGTGGAGGAGGAATAAGGAAGAGATGGAATTCCACGTACCTGGCTGTTACTGATTGGCAGGATACAGTACAATGAGCTGAGTTTCCACCCCCACCCGTCCCATATTTTCATCCTGTTTTCCTTGGGGGAAATAAACAGGGAGACGGACAAGAAAGGGGAGAGTGAATCCCCAAAACCAAATATCAAAACCAGAGAATTTTTTTCAGCTTTCAAAAACCAGAACAAATTGAAAAATACTATTGTAGAATGAAACAAAGTAAAAAATCAGAGAACACTGGCAGAATTGAAAATGTTCACAGCAAATCTGGATTTGGTTGAAGAGGCATATTGTGTCCAAAAAAAGCTCTGCTTTCTAAGCACTTTATAAAAGTGGGTCAGTATCACTGTTTAATAGAGGGGGAAATGGAGGCCCAAGAAAGGGGAAGTGACTTGCCCAAGGGATCAGAACTGGACACAGAATCAAAACCCCTGGTTCTAGCCACCAGACCCCCGCTTACCTCCCAGACCTGGAGATAAAACCCAGGAGTCCTGGCTCCTACCCCCGCCCCCCGTGCTAACCCTATAGACACCACTCCCCTACCAAAGCCGGGGATAGAATCCAGGAATCCTGGCTCCCTTAATCCCCCCACTCTAACCCCTAAACACAACTCTCCTCCTTGAGTTGGAGATAGAACCCAGGAATCTGGACTCCCCAGTCCCCTTGCTGTAATTACTAGACAACTGACAAAACATAAACGGTGGGATTGATAGTGATGTAGGGTGTGGAAAGGGGTTGAATGTTTAAAGCACGACATAGGAGGATTATTGTGCAGCTAGTTGAATCCATCCCACTAATAAATCCATCCAATAAATAAGGGTGGATCCCTCCTCCACGCCCGAAAGGATGGTGGTTCGAGCCCACCCAGGGACGCTGCTGGGGAAGCCTGCTGCCTCTCGCTGGATGCCCCACCACCGCTCCCCGTTTTGCTTCCTCCAAGACGCCCCTTTGCGCTCAAAGGTTTGCCCTGCTGCGTGCTGCTTGGTAGCACCAAGTTCTTATTCTCCTTCGTGCCCTGCCAGGGAAGCAACGCGTTGTCTCCTGAGCCTGAGCCGTGGCCCCCTCAGACCAGACTGGCGAAGCGCAAAGCCACGCGGGGCAATGAGAGGCCGAGACGGGAGGCTGGGCTCTTTCCCCCTGCCAGCCACGCCGAGCTGCCCGGCTGCCGGAAATCCTCCCTCCCGTGCTCCCTCAGCAGCCGCGGCAAGAAGAAGCAGGGGGAGGAAGCGCTGCATCCTCAGGAGGAGAGAGGGCACGCTCACCTTCCGCAGGGCTTCCCCCCCTCACTTATGCCCAGCCAGCCAGACCCAGGGGGGGGGATCTCCCAGGGAGTCTGCAGCATCCACCGCCTCCCGCCTACTCCCTCGCGGGCCTGTCTCCAGGCCACCCCGGCCTCAAAACAGGGGCGCCGAGGACGCCTGAGCCGCTAGCAGAGGATGGTTTCGATCCATCGACCTCTGGGTTATGGGCCCAGCACGCTCCCGCTGCGCCACTCTGCTGCTGGCGCCGAGCTCTTCCCCCAAAAGTACACGCCTCACTCACGCCCTTTCTCCTGCCAAAGAACGGCCACGTGTGCAGGTCAGAGTCCATTTCCTTTTCTTGACAGCCGGCTGAGGCATCACTTTGCCTCTCAGGAACCGGTTGGTGCCTCCTCTTCTCCATTGGGAACCGTGTCTGAGCAATGGCCTAGAGTAGCATCTTAGAGCTTGACATCCTGTGTTGCCACCCATATTTTTCCCAGGACAAACAATGATCAGCAAGTTAGGAGTTTGCAAAGGAGCCCTCCGAAGACGTACTTCGTCTTACTCTCGTAAAGAGGCTGAACTGACTGTCCCAGGATGGCGCTCGCTGACGAAGGGGAGAACCCCTGACTCCTGGAGCGACAGGTCCCATCAGCACTGCCCGGGGGCCAGGAAAATGAGGGGTAGTCAGTGCTCAGAGAGGCGGGCAATTTACACCGTGCAGCCACGGTGGCTGCGTGGGAGCGGAAGGCAAGCGCAAAGTCTCGGCGTGCGCCTTTGGCTAGAGGTACGTAGATCCCCGTGCCCGCCTCTTCCCTGTGTCCCAGGGAGGGCTCCCCTGAGGCCGGAAGGATTGGGTAGAGGAGACAGCAAGTGAAGCTGCCTTCGAGCGCTGGTGCCCCTTGGAAGAGTGCTAGTGCTGTTCCTTCCCAGCCGAGCTGTGGGCTGGAGCGTGGTGTTGGGGGGCCGGCTGTGGGAGGGAAGGCCCAGCCCCAGCCCGCGCAGGCGGCGTCTTAAGCCTCTTCCCTAGCTGCGGGCGCCGACTATTAAGCCGTCCTCTGTGGCTTGGGCTGGAGAGCCCGAGCCCGAGCCCGTGTAGTATCGATTTGGGGGGGCATCGCGAGCGGCAGGAATTCGGGCCACCAGGTCAACCCATTGTGGACAATGGTGGCGAAACGGCAGCCCTGGGAGCCGCCGGCTCAAGCCTCCCGTGCTAGAAGCGGGGAAGGCAGCTGGCCAGGCTAAGCCTGCAGCACGAGTCCTGGCCGAAGTGCCTCTCAGCCAGCCGGTCAAGCCGGGAGGCCAGAGACGGGAGGAAAGGAGGTGAGCGCAGCCCCCACCCAGCAGGCTCCCCAGGCCCAGGCCCAGGCCCAGGCCCCGGCCCCGGCCCCGGCCCAGCCCCTCCGCTGGCTGGATCCTCCTCCCGGGAAGACTCTTATCAGCCCTCTGAAAAGAGCTCAGTCCCGTTCCTCTTCCCACTTTGGCCTCCCCGCTGCAGCAGCGCTCACGCAAAAGAAACGGAGGGAACCTTCCCGAGGCCACCCAGTGGCCTGCATGGGGCTCGAACCCACGGCCTTGGCATTATAAGAACCACGCTCTAACCAGCTGAGCTAGCAGGCCCCCACAGGGAAGGGAAAGAAAGGCTTCCCGCGGCCCTTTCGGAAAGGAGGCACTGGCGGTGGCAGAGACTTCTTGGCCTCCTGAACGACAGGGATGGCTGGGGGCGAGCCGGGGTATGGCTTGGGGACTTAGCTCAAGTGGTAGAGCGCTCGCTTCGCATGCGAGAGGCAGTGGGATCGATGCCCGCATTCTCCAGCTGCGCGTGAGCCCTTATGCTGCTTTTCCTTTAGAAGGCCTTGCCAGCCGGGGGGCTGAGCGCCTCCAGTGGTCTTCCTCTTCCCGGTTGGCCTCCCAAAATGCAAGCCCTTGTGTGCTGGAGAGCCACTCGCCCCTGGCCTTTCTCCTCCTTGTGGCGGCCGGAGGCACAGGCTCAGGCAATTAGCTCGCAGGGAGGAGCGCTTGCTTTGCGTGACAGAAGTGGGGGGAGATCAAGGCCTGCGGCCAAGCTCTGCGGGCGCGGCTGCTCGGCGTCTTCCGCTGTGGGCTGAGAGGGCGCTGCTTCGAGCTCAAGCGGCGATGCTGCTCGCCGGCATTGCTTTCTCTCTTCCCCTGAAGCTGCTGGATGCCCCAGCGTCTCCCTTTCGCTTCCTCCAAGACAGGCCCCGGGGGCTCAATGGCTTGACCCGCTGGAAGCAAGACTCAGGGGGCCGCACCGCAAAACCCCAGCTCCGAGAAACTGCTCCGGGGGCTCAGGATTAATCCTCCAGCCCCAGCGCAAATGCTTCGGCCAGGCCCGTGCGGCTCACCTCCCGGCTTCGCCCGAGCCGGAGGAGAGGACCGGATGAGCCCTTCATGCTCCACGCATCCCACCCCGGCCTCGTGCAGACTGGCAGCGTGAAGATCTTCGTCCGCATCGCGCCCTGCCAGAGAAGCGCCGCTAGACTGCCGAAACCTGAGCCGCTGCCGCGCACCCTCTCACCAGAGTGGCGAAGCGCACAGCCACGCGGGGCAATGCCAGTACGAGACAAGAGGCTGGGGCTCAATTCCCCGGAGCCACGCCCGGGTCTCTGTGGCGCAATGGGTCAGCGCGTTCGGCTGTTAACCGAAAGGATGGTGGTTCGAGCCCACCCAGGGACGCTGCTGGGGAAGCCTGCTGCCTCTCGCTGGATGCCCCACCACCGCTCCCCGTTTTGCTTCCTCCAAGACGCCCCTTTGCGCTCAAAGGTTTGCCCTGCTGCGTGCTGCTTGGTAGCACCAAGTTCTTATTCTCCTTCGTGCCCTGCCAGGGAAGCAACGCGTTGTCTCCTGAGCCTGAGCCGTGGCCCCCTCAGACCAGACTGGCGAAGCGCAAAGCCACGCGGGGCAATGAGAGGCCGAGACGGGAGGCTGGGCTCTTTCCCCCTGCCAGCCACGCCGAGCTGCCCGGCTGCCGGAAATCCTCCCTCCCGTGCTCCCTCAGCAGCCGCGGCAAGAAGAAGCAGGGGGAGGAAGCGCTGCATCCTCAGGAGGAGAGAGGGCACGCTCACCTTCCGCAGGGCTTCCCCCCCTCACTTGTGCCCAGCCAGCCAGACCCAGGGGGGGGATCTCCCAGGGAGTCTGCAGCATCCACCGCCTCCCGCCTACTCCCTCGCGGGCCTGTCTCCAGGCCACCCCGGCCTCAAAACAGGGGCGCCGAGGACGCCTGAGCCGCTAGCAGAGGATGGTTTCGATCCACCGACCTCTGGGTTATGGGCCCAGCACGCTCCCGCTGCGCCACTCTGCTGCTGGCGCCGAGCTCTTCCCCCAAAAGTACACGCCTCACTCACGCCCTTTCTCCTGCCAAAGAACGGCCACGTGTGCAGGTCAGAGTCCATTTCCTTTTCTTGACAGCCGGCTGAGGCATCACTTTGCCTCTCAGGAACCGGTTGGTGCCTCCTCTTCTCCATTGGGAACCGTGTCTGAGCAATGGCCTAGAGTAGCATCTTAGAGCTTGACATCCTGTGTTGCCACCCATATTTTTCCCAGGACAAACAATGATCAGCAAGTTAGGAGTTTGCAAAGGAGCCCTCCGAAGACGTACTTCGTCTTACTCTCGTAAAGAGGCTGAACTGACTGTCCCAGGATGGCGCTCGCTGACGAAGGGGAGAACCCCTGACTCCTGGAGCGACAGGTCCCATCAGCACTGCCCGGGGGCCAGGAAAATGAGGGGTAGTCAGTGCTCAGAGAGGCGGGCAATTTACACCGTGCAGCCACGGTGGCTGCGTGGGAGCGGAAGGCAAGCGCAAAGTCTCGGCGTGCGCCTTTGGCTAGAGGTACGTAGATCCCCGTGCCCGCCTCTTCCCTGTGTCCCAGGGAGGGCTCCCCTGAGGCCGGAAGGATTGGGTAGAGGAGACAGCAAGTGAAGCTGCCTTCGAGCGCTGGTGCCCCTTGGAAGAGTGCTAGTGCTGTTCCTTCCCAGCCGAGCTGTGGGCTGGAGCGTGGTGTTGGGGGGCCGGCTGTGGGAGGGAAGGCCCAGCCCCAGCCCGCGCAGGCGGCGTCTTAAGCCTCTTCCCTAGCTGCGGGCGCCGACTATTAAGCCGTCCTCTGTGGCTTGGGCTGGAGAGCCCGAGCCCGAGCCCGTGTAGTATCGATTTGGGGGGGCATCGCGAGCGGCAGGAATTCGGGCCACCAGGTCAACCCATTGTGGACAATGGTGGCGAAACGGCAGCCCTGGGAGCCGCCGGCTCAAGCCTCCCGTGCTAGAAGCGGGGAAGGCAGCTGGCCAGGCTAAGCCTGCAGCACGAGTCCTGGCCGAAGTGCCTCTCAGCCAGCCGGTCAAGCCGGGAGGCCAGAGACGGGAGGAAAGGAGGTGAGCGCAGCCCCCACCCAGCAGCCTCCCCAGGCCCAGGCCCAGGCCCAGGCCCCGGCCCCGGCCCCGGCCCCGGCCCAGCCCCTCCGCTGGCTGGATCCTCCTCCCGGGAAGACTCTTATCAGCCCTCTGAAAAGAGCTCAGTCCCGTTCCTCTTCCCACTTTGGCCTCCCCGCTGCAGCAGCGCTCACGCAAAAGAAACGGAGGGAACCTTCCCGAGGCCACCCAGTGGCCTGCATGGGGCTCGAACCCACGGCCTTGGCATTATAAGAACCACGCTCTAACCAGCTGAGCTAGCAGGCCCCCACAGGGAAGGGAAAGAAAGGCTTCCCGCGGCCCTTTCGGAAAGGAGGCACTGGCGGTGGCAGAGACTTCTTGGCCTCCTGAACGACAGGGATGGCTGGGGGCGAGCCGGGGTATGGCTTGGGGACTTAGCTCAAGTGGTAGAGCGCTCGCTTCGCATGCGAGAGGCAGTGGGATCGATGCCCGCATTCTCCAGCTGCGCGTGAGCCCTTATGCTGCTTTTCCTTTAGAAGGCCTTGCCAGCCGGGGGGCTGAGCGCCTCCAGTGGTCTTCCTCTTCCCGGTTGGCCTCCCAAAATGCAAGCCCTTGTGTGCTGGAGAGCCACTCGCCCCTGGCCTTTCTCCTCCTTGTGGCGGCCGGAGGCACAGGCTCAGGCAATTAGCTCGCAGGGAGGAGCGCTTGCTTTGCGTGACAGAAGTGGGGGGAGATCAAGGCCTGCGGCCAAGCTCTGCGGGCGCGGCTGCTCGGCGTCTTCCGCTGTGGGCTGAGAGGGCGCTGCTTCGAGCTCAAGCGGCGATGCTGCTCGCCGGCATTGCTTTCTCTCTTCCCCTGAAGCTGCTGGATGCCCCAGCGTCTCCCTTTCGCTTCCTCCAAGACAGGCCCCGGGGGCTCAATGGCTTGACCCGCTGGAAGCAAGACTCAGGGGGCCGCACCGCAAAACCCCAGCTCCGAGAAACTGCTCCGGGGGCTCAGGATTAATCCTCCAGCCCCAGCGCAAATGCTTCGGCCAGGCCCGTGCGGCTCACCTCCCGGCTTCGCCCGAGCCGGAGGAGAGGACCGGATGAGCCCTTCATGCTCCACGCATCCCACCCCGGCCTCGTGCAGACTGGCAGCGTGAAGATCTTCGTCCGCATCGCGCCCTGCCAGAGAAGCGCCGCTAGACTGCCGAAACCTGAGCCGCTGCCGCGCACCCTCTCACCAGAGTGGCGAAGCGCACAGCCACGCGGGGCAATGCCAGTACGAGACAAGAGGCTGGGGCTCAATTCCCCGGAGCCACGCCCGGGTCTCTGTGGCGCAATGGGTCAGCGCGTTCGGCTGTTAACCGAAAGGATGGTGGTTCGAGCCCACCCAGGGACGCTGCTGGGGAAGCCTGCTGCCTCTCGCTGGATGCCCCACCACCGCTCCCTGTTTTGCTTCCTCCAAGACGCCCCTTTGCGCTCAAAGGTTTGCCCTGCTGCGTGCTGCTTGGTAGCACCAAGTTCTTATTCTCCTTCGTGCCCTGCCAGGGAAGCAACGCGTTGTCTCCTGAGCCTGAGCCGTGGCCCCCTCAGACCAGACTGGCGAAGCGCAAAGCCACGCGGGGCAATGAGAGGCCGAGACGGGAGGCTGGGCTCTTTCCCCCTGCCAGCCACGCCGAGCTGCCCGGCTGCCGGAAATCCTCCCTCCCGTGCTCCCTCAGCAGCCGCGGCAAGAAGAAGCAGGGGGAGGAAGCGCTGCATCCTCAGGAGGAGAGAGGGCACGCTCACCTTCCGCAGGGCTTCCCCCCCTCACTTGTGCCCAGCCAGCCAGACCCAGGGGGGGGATCTCCCAGGGAGTCTGCAGCATCCACCGCCTCCCGCCTACTCCCTCGCGGGCCTGTCTCCAGGCCACCCCGGCCTCAAAACAGGGGCGCCGAGGACGCCTGAGCCGCTAGCAGAGGATGGTTTCGATCCACCGACCTCTGGGTTATGGGCCCAGCACGCTCCCGCTGCGCCACTCTGCTGCTGGCGCCGAGCTCTTCCCCCAAAAGTACACGCCTCACTCACGCCCTTTCTCCTGCCAAAGAACGGCCACGTGTGCAGGTCAGAGTCCATTTCCTTTTCTTGACAGCCGGCTGAGGCATCACTTTGCCTCTCAGGAACCGGTTGGTGCCTCCTCTTCTCCATTGGGAACCGTGTCTGAGCAATGGCCTAGAGTAGCATCTTAGAGCTTGACATCCTGTGTTGCCACCCATATTTTTCCCAGGACAAACAATGATCAGCAAGTTAGGAGTTTGCAAAGGAGCCCTCCGAAGACGTACTTCGTCTTACTCTCGTAAAGAGGCTGAACTGACTGTCCCAGGATGGCGCTCGCTGACGAAGGGGAGAACCCCTGACTCCTGGAGCGACAGGTCCCATCAGCACTGCCCGGGGGCCAGGAAAATGAGGGGTAGTCAGTGCTCAGAGAGGCGGGCAATTTACACCGTGCAGCCACGGTGGCTGCGTGGGAGCGGAAGGCAAGCGCAAAGTCTCGGCGTGCGCCTTTGGCTAGAGGTACGTAGATCCCCGTGCCCGCCTCTTCCCTGTGTCCCAGGGAGGGCTCCCCTGAGGCCGGAAGGATTGGGTAGAGGAGACAGCAAGTGAAGCTGCCTTCGAGCGCTGGTGCCCCTTGGAAGAGTGCTAGTGCTGTTCCTTCCCAGCCGAGCTGTGGGCTGGAGCGTGGTGTTGGGGGGCCGGCTGTGGGAGGGAAGGCCCAGCCCCAGCCCGCGCAGGCGGCGTCTTAAGCCTCTTCCCTAGCTGCGGGCGCCGACTATTAAGCCGTCCTCTGTGGCTTGGGCTGGAGAGCCCGAGCCCGAGCCCGTGTAGTATCGATTTGGGGGGGCATCGCGAGCGGCAGGAATTCGGGCCACCAGGTCAACCCATTGTGGACAATGGTGGCGAAACGGCAGCCCTGGGAGCCGCCGGCTCAAGCCTCCCGTGCTAGAAGCGGGGAAGGCAGCTGGCCAGGCTAAGCCTGCAGCACGAGTCCTGGCCGAAGTGCCTCTCAGCCAGCCGGTCAAGCCGGGAGGCCAGAGACGGGAGGAAAGGAGGTGAGCGCAGCCCCCACCCAGCAGGCTCCCCAGGCCCAGGCCCAGGCCGAGGCCCCGGCCCCGGCCCCGGCCCCGGCCCAGCCCCTCCGCTGGCTGGATCCTCCTCCCGGGAAGACTCTTATCAGCCCTCTGAAAAGAGCTCAGTCCCGTTCCTCTTCCCACTTTGGCCTCCCCGCTGCAGCAGCGCTCACGCAAAAGAAACGGAGGGAACCTTCCCGAGGCCACCCAGTGGCCTGCATGGGGCTCGAACCCACGGCCTTGGCATTATAAGAACCACGCTCTAACCAGCTGAGCTAGCAGGCCCCCACAGGGAAGGGAAAGAAAGGCTTCCCGCGGCCCTTTCGGAAAGGAGGCACTGGCGGTGGCAGAGACTTCTTGGCCTCCTGAACGACAGGGATGGCTGGGGGCGAGCCGGGGTATGGCTTGGGGACTTAGCTCAAGTGGTAGAGCGCTCGCTTCGCATGCGAGAGGCAGTGGGATCGATGCCCGCATTCTCCAGCTGCGCGTGAGCCCTTACGCTGCTTTTCCTTTAGAAGGCCTTGCCAGCCGGGGGGCTGAGCGCCTCCAGTGGTCTTCCTCTTCCCGGTTGGCCTCCCAAAATGCAAGCCCTTGTGTGCTGGAGAGCCACTCGCCCCTGGCCTTTCTCCTCCTTGTGGCGGCCGGAGGCACAGGCTCAGGCAATTAGCTCGCAGGGAGGAGCGCTTGCTTTGCGTGACAGAAGTGGGGGGAGATCAAGGCCTGCGGCCAAGCTCTGCGGGCGCGGCTGCTCGGCGTCTTCCGCTGTGGGCTGAGAGGGCGCTGCTTCGAGCTCAAGCGGCGATGCTGCTCGCCGGCATTGCTTTCTCTCTTCCCCTGAAGCTGCTGGATGCCCCAGCGTCTCCCTTTCGCTTCCTCCAAGACAGGCCCCGGGGGCTCAATGGCTTGACCCGCTGGAAGCAAGACTCAGGGGGCCGCACCGCAAAACCCCAGCTCCGAGAAACTGCTCCGGGGGCTCAGGATTAATCCTCCAGCCCCAGCGCAAATGCTTCGGCCAGGCCCGTGCGGCTCACCTCCCGGCTTCGCCCGAGCCGGAGGAGAGGACCGGATGAGCCCTTCATGCTCCACGCATCCCACCCCGGCCTCGTGCAGACTGGCAGCGTGAAGATCTTCGTCCGCATCGCGCCCTGCCAGAGAAGCGCCGCTAGACTGCCGAAACCTGAGCCGCTGCCGCGCACCCTCTCACCAGAGTGGCGAAGCGCACAGCCACGCGGGGCAATGCCAGTACGAGACAAGAGGCTGGGGCTCAATTCCCCGCAGCCACGCCCGGGTCTCTGTGGCGCAATGGGTCAGCGCGTTCGGCTGTTAACCGAAAGGATGGTGGTTCGAGCCCACCCAGGGACGCTGCTGGGGAAGCCTGCTGCCTCTCGCTGGATGCCCCACCACCGCTCCCCGTTTTGCTTCCTCCAAGACGCCCCTTTGCGCTCAAAGGTTTGCCCTGCTGCGTGCTGCTTGGTAGCACCAAGTTCTTATTCTCCTTCGTGCCCTGCCAGGGAAGCAACGCGTTGTCTCCTGAGCCTGAGCCGTGGCCCCCTCAGACCAGACTGGCGAAGCGCAAAGCCACGCGGGGCAATGAGAGGCCGAGACGGGAGGCTGGGCTCTTTCCCCCTGCCAGCCACGCCGAGCTGCCCGGCTGCCGGAAATCCTCCCTCCCGTGCTCCCTCAGCAGCCGCGGCAAGAAGAAGCAGGGGGAGGAAGCGCTGCATCCTCAGGAGGAGAGAGGGCACGCTCACCTTCCGCAGGGCTTCCCCCCCTCACTTGTGCCCAGCCAGCCAGACCCAGGGGGGGGATCTCCCAGGGAGTCTGCAGCATCCACCGCCTCCCGCCTACTCCCTCGCGGGCCTGTCTCCAGGCCACCCCGGCCTCAAAACAGGGGCGCCGAGGACGCCTGAGCCGCTAGCAGAGGATGGTTTCGATCCATCGACCTCTGGGTTATGGGCCCAGCACGCTCCCGCTGCGCCACTCTGCTGCTGGCGCCGAGCTCTTCCCCCAAAAGTACACGCCTCACTCACGCCCTTTCTCCTGCCAAAGAACGGCCACGTGTGCAGGTCAGAGTCCATTTCCTTTTCTTGACAGCCGGCTGAGGCATCACTTTGCCTCTCAGGAACCGGTTGGTGCCTCCTCTTCTCCATTGGGAACCGTGTCTGAGCAATGGCCTAGAGTAGCATCTTAGAGCTTGACATCCTGTGTTGCCACCCATATTTTTCCCAGGACAAACAATGATCAGCAAGTTAGGAGTTTGCAAAGGAGCCCTCCGAAGACGTACTTCGTCTTACTCTCGTAAAGAGGCTGAACTGACTGTCCCAGGATGGCGCTCGCTGACGAAGGGGAGAACCCCTGACTCCTGGAGCGACAGGTCCCATCAGCACTGCCCGGGGGCCAGGAAAATGAGGGGTAGTCAGTGCTCAGAGAGGCGGGCAATTTACACCGTGCAGCCACGGTGGCTGCGTGGGAGCGGAAGGCAAGCGCAAAGTCTCGGCGTGCGCCTTTGGCTAGAGGTACGTAGATCCCCGTGCCCGCCTCTTCCCTGTGTCCCAGGGAGGGCTCCCCTGAGGCCGGAAGGATTGGGTAGAGGAGACAGCAAGTGAAGCTGCCTTCGAGCGCTGGTGCCCCTTGGAAGAGTGCTAGTGCTGTTCCTTCCCAGCCGAGCTGTGGGCTGGAGCGTGGTGTTGGGGGGCCGGCTGTGGGAGGGAAGGCCCAGCCCCAGCCCGCGCAGGCGGCGTCTTAAGCCTCTTCCCTAGCTGCGGGCGCCGACTATTAAGCCGTCCTCTGTGGCTTGGGCTGGAGAGCCCGAGCCCGAGCCCGTGTAGTATCGATTTGGGGGGGCATCGCGAGCGGCAGGAATTCGGGCCACCAGGTCAACCCATTGTGGACAATGGT
The DNA here is from genome assembly GCF_026122565.2 of Emydura macquarii macquarii. NCBI lineage: Eukaryota > Metazoa > Chordata > Testudines > Chelidae > Emydura > Emydura macquarii. The sequence goes on from NW_027131269.1 coordinate 156,229, forward strand.
GGCGAAACGGCAGCCCTGGGAGCCGCCGGCTCAAGCCTCCCGTGCTAGAAGCGGGGAAGGCAGCTGGCCAGGCTAAGCCTGCAGCACGAGTCCTGGCCGAAGTGCCTCTCAGCCAGCCGGTCAAGCCGGGAGGCCAGAGACGGGAGGAAAGGAGGTGAGCGCAGCCCCCACCCAGCAGGCTCCCCAGGCCCAGGCCCAGGCCGAGGCCCCGGCCCCGGCCCCGGCCCAGCCCCTCCGCTGGCTGGATCCTCCTCCCGGGAAGACTCTTATCAGCCCTCTGAAAAGAGCTCAGTCCCGTTCCTCTTCCCACTTTGGCCTCCCCGCTGCAGCAGCGCTCACGCAAAAGAAACGGAGGGAACCTTCCCGAGGCCACCCAGTGGCCTGCATGGGGCTCGAACCCACGGCCTTGGCATTATAAGAACCACGCTCTAACCAGCTGAGCTAGCAGGCCCCCACAGGGAAGGGAAAGAAAGGCTTCCCGCGGCCCTTTCGGAAAGGAGGCACTGGCGGTGGCAGAGACTTCTTGGCCTCCTGAACGACAGGGATGGCTGGGGGCGAGCCGGGTATGGCTTGGGGACTTAGCTCAAGTGGTAGAGCGCTCGCTTCGCATGCGAGAGGCAGTGGGATCGATGCCCGCATTCTCCAGCTGCGCGTGAGCCCTTACGCTGCTTTTCCTTTAGAAGGCCTTGCCAGCCGGGGGGGCTGAGCGCCTCCAGTGGTCTTCCTCTTCCCGGTTGGCCTCCCAAAATGCAAGCCCTTGTGTGCTGGAGAGCCACTCGCCCCTGGCCTTTCTCCTCCTTGTGGCGGCCGGAGGCACAGGCTCAGGCAATTAGCTCGCAGGGAGGAGCGCTTGCTTTGCGTGACAGAAGTGGGGGGAGATCAAGGCCTGCGGCCAAGCTCTGCGGGCGCGGCTGCTCGGCGTCTTCCGCTGTGGGCTGAGAGGGCGCTGCTTCGAGCTCAAGCGGCGATGCTGCTCGCCGGCATTGCTTTCTCTCTTCCCCTGAAGCTGCTGGATGCCCCAGCGTCTCCCTTTCGCTTCCTCCAAGACAGGCCCCGGGGGCTCAATGGCTTGACCCGCTGGAAGCAAGACTCAGGGGGCCGCACCGCAAAACCCCAGCTCCGAGAAACTGCTCCGGGGGCTCAGGATTAATCCTCCAGCCCCAGCGCAAATGCTTCGGCCAGGCCCGTGCGGCTCACCTCCCGGCTTCGCCCGAGCCGGAGGAGAGGACCGGATGAGCCCTTCATGCTCCACGCATCCCACCCCGGCCTCGTGCAGACTGGCAGCGTGAAGATCTTCGTCCGCATCGCGCCCTGCCAGAGAAGCGCCGCTAGACTGCCGAAACCTGAGCCGCTGCCGCGCACCCTCTCACCAGAGTGGCGAAGCGCACAGCCACGCGGGGCAATGCCAGTACGAGACAAGAGGCTGGGGCTCAATTCCCCGAGCCACGCCCGGGTCTCTGTGGCGCAATGGGTCAGCGCGTTCGGCTGTTAACCGAAAGGATGGTGGTTCGAGCCCACCCAGGGACGCTGCTGGGGAAGCCTGCTGCCTCTCGCTGGATGCCCCACCACCGCTCCCCGTTTTGCTTCCTCCAAGACGCCCCTTTGCGCTCAAAGGTTTGCCCTGCTGCGTGCTGCTTGGTAGCACCAAGTTCTTATTCTCCTTCGTGCCCTGCCAGGGAAGCAACGCGTTGTCTCCTGAGCCTGAGCCGTGGCCCCCTCAGACCAGACTGGCGAAGCGCAAAGCCACGCGGGGCAATGAGAGGCCGAGACGGGAGGCTGGGCTCTTTCCCCCTGCCAGCCACGCCGAGCTGCCCGGCTGCCGGAAATCCTCCCTCCCGTGCTCCCTCAGCAGCCGCGGCAAGAAGAAGCAGGGGGAGGAAGCGCTGCATCCTCAGGAGGAGAGAGGGCACGCTCACCTTCCGCAGGGCTTCCCCCCCTCACTTGTGCCCAGCCAGCCAGACCCAGGGGGGGGATCTCCCAGGGAGTCTGCAGCATCCACCGCCTCCCGCCTACTCCCTCGCGGGCCTGTCTCCAGGCCACCCCGGCCTCAAAACAGGGGCGCCGAGGACGCCTGAGCCGCTAGCAGAGGATGGTTTCGATCCATCGACCTCTGGGTTATGGGCCCAGCACGCTCCCGCTGCGCCACTCTGCTGCTGGCGCCGAGCTCTTCCCCCAAAAGTACACGCCTCACTCACGCCCTTTCTCCTGCCAAAGAACGGCCACGTGTGCAGGTCAGAGTCCATTTCCTTTTCTTGACAGCCGGCTGAGGCATCACTTTGCCTCTCAGGAACCGGTTGGTGCCTCCTCTTCTCCATTGGGAACCGTGTCTGAGCAATGGCCTAGAGTAGCATCTTAGAGCTTGACATCCTGTGTTGCCACCCATATTTTTCCCAGGACAAACAATGATCAGCAAGTTAGGAGTTTGCAAAGGAGCCCTCCGAAGACGTACTTCCAAAAACTTCGTCTTACTCTCGTAAAGAGGCTGAACTGACTGTCCCAGGATGGCGCTCGCTGACGAAGGGGAGAACCCCTGACTCCTGGAGCGACAGGTCCCATCAGCACTGCCCGGGGGCCAGGAAAATGAGGGGTAGTCAGTGCTCAGAGAGGCGGGCAATTTACACCGTGCAGCCACGGTGGCTGCGTGGGAGCGGAAGGCAAGCGCAAAGTCTCGGCGTGCGCCTTTGGCTAGAGGTACGTAGATCCCCGTGCCCGCCTCTTCCCTGTGTCCCAGGGAGGGCTCCCCTGAGGCCGGAAGGATTGGGTAGAGGAGACAGCAAGTGAAGCTGCCTTCGAGCGCTGGTGCCCCTTGGAAGAGTGCTAGTGCTGTTCCTTCCCAGCCGAGCTGTGGGCTGGAGCGTGGTGTTGGGGGGCCGGCTGTGGGAGGGAAGGCCCAGCCCCAGCCCGCGCAGGCGGCGTCTTAAGCCTCTTCCCTAGCTGCGGGCGCCGACTATTAAGCCGTCCTCTGTGGCTTGGGCTGGAGAGCCCGAGCCCGAGCCCGTGTAGTATCGATTTGGGGGGGCATCGCGAGCGGCAGGAATTCGGGCCACCAGGTCAACCCATTGTGGACAATGGTGGCGAAACGGCAGCCCTGGGAGCCGCCGGCTCAAGCCTCCCGTGCTAGAAGCGGGGAAGGCAGCTGGCCAGGCTAAGCCTGCAGCACGAGTCCTGGCCGAAGTGCCTCTCAGCCAGCCGGTCAAGCCGGGAGGCCAGAGACGGGAGGAAAGGAGGTGAGCGCAGCCCCCACCCAGCAGGCTCCCCAGGCCCAGGCCCAGGCCCAGGCCGAGGCCCCGGCCCCGGCCCCGGCCCAGCCCCTCCGCTGGCTGGATCCTCCTCCCGGGAAGACTCTTATCAGCCCTCTGAAAAGAGCTCAGTCCCGTTCCTCTTCCCACTTTGGCCTCCCCGCTGCAGCAGCGCTCACGCAAAAGAAACGGAGGGAACCTTCCCGAGGCCACCCAGTGGCCTGCATGGGGCTCGAACCCACGGCCTTGGCATTATAAGAACCACGCTCTAACCAGCTGAGCTAGCAGGCCCCCACAGGGAAGGGAAAGAAAGGCTTCCCGCGGCCCTTTCGGAAAGGAGGCACTGGCGGTGGCAGAGACTTCTTGGCCTCCTGAACGACAGGGATGGCTGGGGGCGAGCCGGGGTATGGCTTGGGGACTTAGCTCAAGTGGTAGAGCGCTCGCTTCGCATGCGAGAGGCAGTGGGATCGATGCCCGCATTCTCCAGCTGCGCGTGAGCCCTTACGCTGCTTTTCCTTTAGAAGGCCTTGCCAGCCGGGGGGCTGAGCGCCTCCAGTGGTCTTCCTCTTCCCGGTTGGCCTCCCAAAATGCAAGCCCTTGTGTGCTGGAGAGCCACTCGCCCCTGGCCTTTCTCCTCCTTGTGGCGGCCGGAGGCACAGGCTCAGGCAATTAGCTCGCAGGGAGGAGCGCTTGCTTTGCGTGACAGAAGTGGGGGGAGATCAAGGCCTGCGGCAGCTCTGCGGGCGCGGCTGCTCGGCGTCTTCCGCTGTGGGCTGAGAGGGCGCTGCTTCGAGCTCAAGCGGCGATGCTGCTCGCCGGCATTGCTTTCTCTCTTCCCCTGAAGCTGCTGGATGCCCCAGCGTCTCCCTTTCGCTTCCTCCAAGACAGGCCCCGGGGGCTCAATGGCTTGACCCGCTGGAAGCAAGACTCAGGGGGCCGCACCGCAAAACCCCAGCTCCGAGAAACTGCTCCGGGGGCTCAGGATTAATCCTCCAGCCCCAGCGCAAATGCTTCGGCCAGGCCCGTGCGGCTCACCTCCCGGCTTCGCCCGAGCCGGAGGAGAGGACCGGATGAGCCCTTCATGCTCCACGCATCCCACCCCGGCCTCGTGCAGACTGGCAGCGTGAAGATCTTCGTCCGCATCGCGCCCTGCCAGAGAAGCGCCGCTAGACTGCCGAAACCTGAGCCGCTGCCGCGCACCCTCTCACCAGAGTGGCGAAGCGCACAGCCACGCGGGGCAATGCCAGTACGAGACAAGAGGCTGGGGCTCAATTCCCCGCAGCCACGCCCGGGTCTCTGTGGCGCAATGGGTCAGCGCGTTCGGCTGTTAACCGAAAGGATGGTGGTTCGAGCCCACCCAGGGACGCTGCTGGGGAAGCCTGCTGCCTCTCGCTGGATGCCCCACCACCGCTCCCCGTTTTGCTTCCTCCAAGACGCCCCTTTGCGCTCAAAGGTTTGCCCTGCTGCGTGCTGCTTGGTAGCACCAAGTTCTTATTCTCCTTCGTGCCCTGCCAGGGAAGCAACGCGTTGTCTCCTGAGCCTGAGCCGTGGCCCCCTCAGACCAGACTGGCGAAGCGCAAAGCCACGCGGGGCAATGAGAGGCCGAGACGGGAGGCTGGGCTCTTTCCCCCTGCCAGCCACGCCGAGCTGCCCGGCTGCCGGAAATCCTCCCTCCCGTGCTCCCTCAGCAGCCGCGGCAAGAAGAAGCAGGGGGAGGAAGCGCTGCATCCTCAGGAGGAGAGAGGGCACGCTCACCTTCCGCAGGGCTTCCCCCCCTCACTTGTGCCCAGCCAGCCAGACCCAGGGGGGGGATCTCCCAGGGAGTCTGCAGCATCCACCGCCTCCCGCCTACTCCCTCGCGGGCCTGTCTCCAGGCCACCCCGGCCTCAAAACAGGGGCGCCGAGGACGCCTGAGCCGCTAGCAGAGGATGGTTTCGATCCACCGACCTCTGGGTTATGGGCCCAGCACGCTCCCGCTGCGCCACTCTGCTGCTGGCGCCGAGCTCTTCCCCCAAAAGTACACGCCTCACTCACGCCCTTTCTCCTGCCAAAGAACGGCCACGTGTGCAGGTCAGAGTCCATTTCCTTTTCTTGACAGCCGGCTGAGGCATCACTTTGCCTCTCAGGAACCGGTTGGTGCCTCCTCTTCTCCATTGGGAACCGTGTCTGAGCAATGGCCTAGAGTAGCATCTTAGAGCTTGACATCCTGTGTTGCCACCCATATTTTTCCCAGGACAAACAATGATCAGCAAGTTAGGAGTTTGCAAAGGAGCCCTCCGAAGACGTACTTCCAAAAACTTCGTCTTACTCTCGTAAAGAGGCTGAACTGACTGTCCCAGGATGGCGCTCGCTGACGAAGGGGAGAACCCCTGACTCCTGGAGCGACAGGTCCCATCAGCACTGCCCGGGGGCCAGGAAAATGAGGGGTAGTCAGTGCTCAGAGAGGCGGGCAATTTACACCGTGCAGCCACGGTGGCTGCGTGGGAGCGGAAGGCAAGCGCAAAGTCTCGGCGTGCGCCTTTGGCTAGAGGTACGTAGATCCCCGTGCCCGCCTCTTCCCTGTGTCCCAGGGAGGGCTCCCCTGAGGCCGGAAGGATTGGGTAGAGGAGACAGCAAGTGAAGCTGCCTTCGAGCGCTGGTGCCCCTTGGAAGAGTGCTAGTGCTGTTCCTTCCCAGCCGAGCTGTGGGCTGGAGCGTGGTGTTGGGGGGCCGGCTGTGGGAGGGAAGGCCCAGCCCCAGCCCGCGCAGGCGGCGTCTTAAGCCTCTTCCCTAGCTGCGGGCGCCGACTATTAAGCCGTCCTCTGTGGCTTGGGCTGGAGAGCCCGAGCCCGAGCCCGTGTAGTATCGATTTGGGGGGGCATCGCGAGCGGCAGGAATTCGGGCCACCAGGTCAACCCATTGTGGACAATGGTGGCGAAACGGCAGCCCTGGGAGCCGCCGGCTCAAGCCTCCCGTGCTAGAAGCGGGGAAGGCAGCTGGCCAGGCTAAGCCTGCAGCACGAGTCCTGGCCGAAGTGCCTCTCAGCCAGCCGGTCAAGCCGGGAGGCCAGAGACGGGAGGAAAGGAGGTGAGCGCAGCCCCCACCCAGCAGGCTCCCCAGGCCCAGGCCCCGGCCCCGGCCCCGGCCCCGGCCCCGGCCCCGGCCCCGGCCCAGCCCCTCCGCTGGCTGGATCCTCCTCCCGGGAAGACTCTTATCAGCCCTCTGAAAAGAGCTCAGTCCCGTTCCTCTTCCCACTTTGGCCTCCCCGCTGCAGCAGCGCTCACGCAAAAGAAACGGAGGGAACCTTCCCGAGGCCACCCAGTGGCCTGCATGGGGCTCGAACCCACGGCCTTGGCATTATAAGAACCACGCTCTAACCAGCTGAGCTAGCAGGCCCCCACAGGGAAGGGAAAGAAAGGCTTCCCGCGGCCCTTTCGGAAAGGAGGCACTGGCGGTGGCAGAGACTTCTTGGCCTCCTGAACGACAGGGATGGCTGGGGGCGAGCCGGGTATGGCTTGGGGACTTAGCTCAAGTGGTAGAGCGCTCGCTTCGCATGCGAGAGGCAGTGGGATCGATGCCCGCATTCTCCAGCTGCGCGTGAGCCCTTACGCTGCTTTTCCTTTAGAAGGCCTTGCCAGCCGGGGGGCTGAGCGCCTCCAGTGGTCTTCCTCTTCCCGGTTGGCCTCCCAAAATGCAAGCCCTTGTGTGCTGGAGAGCCACTCGCCCCTGGCCTTTCTCCTCCTTGTGGCGGCCGGAGGCACAGGCTCAGGCAATTAGCTCGCAGGGAGGAGCGCTTGCTTTGCGTGACAGAAGTGGGGGGAGATCAAGGCCTGCGGCCAAGCTCTGCGGGCGCGGCTGCTCGGCGTCTTCCGCTGTGGGCTGAGAGGGCGCTGCTTCGAGCTCAAGCGGCGATGCTGCTCGCCGGCATTGCTTTCTCTCTTCCCCTGAAGCTGCTGGATGCCCCAGCGTCTCCCTTTCGCTTCCTCCAAGACAGGCCCCGGGGGCTCAATGGCTTGACCCGCTGGAAGCAAGACTCAGGGGGCCGCACCGCAAAACCCCAGCTCCGAGAAACTGCTCCGGGGGCTCAGGATTAATCCTCCAGCCCCAGCGCAAATGCTTCGGCCAGGCCCGTGCGGCTCACCTCCCGGCTTCGCCCGAGCCGGAGGAGAGGACCGGATGAGCCGTTCAAACAATGATCAGCAAGTTAGGAGTTTGCAAAGGAGACCTCCGAAGACATACTTCCAAAAACTTAATCTTATTCTCGTAAAGAGGCTGAACTGACTGTCCCAGGATGGCGGTCGCTGACGAAGGAGAGAACCCCTGACTCCTGGAGGGACAGGTCCCATCAGCCCTGCGTGGGTGTCAAGAAAATGCTTCTTCTCCTCCCTCCCCTTCCTATCACTTTTTCTTCTTTTTTAAATCCTAAGGGTTAAAGCCACAGTTCAAATGTTAAGGAATGTTGTTGAGGTTAGCCTGTACTTTAAAATGATTTCACAGAACTAAATGGTTGTTTTTGACCACCACTCCTTGCACTTTTGTTTTTCCAAAATTTTAATGGAGGGAATTTTGGATATATTTTGGATGTAAAAAAGTTTTTAATAAAGCACAGACTAAGGTAGCTATGTTGCAAAGTTTGTACTTGGTGTGTCAAGTTTTACAATCACAATATGCCACCTTAAGAATTCCAGAGGGGTAGCCATGTTAGTCTGTATACAGAAAAAATAACGAGAGTCCTGTAGCACTTTAAAGACAAACAAATTTCTGAAGGCATAAGCTTTCGTGGGCTGCAACCCTCTTTGTCAGATGCATGAAATAGAAATCAGATAGGAGGTATATATATATATATATATATATATATATATATACATCCAAGGGTGAGAAACTGCAATGGGGTGGGTAGGTGTTAGCAAAGTCCATTCAGTTAGAGTAGATGAGGCCTTCACAACCATTGATTAGAAGGTGAGAATGTGTGAACAGTGACAATTATTTCTTGTAATGAGATTACCATTCCAAGTCCCTATTCAGACTCAGTTTGATTGTGTGAAGTTTGCATATGAGCTCCAGCTCTGCAGTTTCTCTTTGAAGTCTGTTTTTGAAGTTTTTTTGTAGAAGTATGGCAACTTTCAAGTCACCTACAGAGTGTCCTGGGAGACTGAAGTGCTCTCCGACTGGTTTATGGATGTTATCATTTTTATGTCTGATTTGTGTCCATTTATTCTTTTGCGTAGTGAAAGTCCAGTCTGGCTAATGTACATGGCAGAGGGGCATTGCTGGCACATGATGGCATATATTACATTAGTAGATTTGCAGGTGAATGAGCTCCTGATGGTGTGGCTGATGTGGTTAGGATGGACTCCCTCTGCAGCCCCTGCAGAATTGCCAGTAACAAGTGCCTTCTTCCCTAGCCCCGACTCCTAAGTGTTCCAGAAGGAAGGTGGGCAGGGTGCGATACATGCTCCACTCAACACCGGGGGCAGGGAACAGGAAGAGAAGGTGGCCTTTCTAAAAACTTTTATTGTGCAGGCTTTGGTGTTTGCACAGACAAGCAGCATCTTTTTCTCCCCTCCCAGCTCCATGACAATGGTTGCTAACAGTTAAATTATTTTCTTTTCCCTCCACTGTTACGGTTGTGCAATAAAAGTTAACTCCTCTGTAATTAAGTACGCTTTATTTATTACAAGCAGGGGGAAGGATGATGGGGGAAGGGGAGGTGTAGGGACACTGCTGCAAGGGGGTGGGGGATGGAATGGGAAGGCACAGCACAGATAAGTGATGCCCATTACCATGGCTCATTACAAAAATGGGTTTTCTAAGTTCCCTGATGTGCAGAGCTCCTCGTTGGGCTCTGACCATTGCACTGGTATCTGGCTGCTCAATGTTTGCGGCCAGCCAATCTGCCTCCACGACCCAATCCAGCAGAAACTTCTCTCCCTCTGTTTCACAGATATTAGGGAGCACACAGCAGGCAGAGATAACTATGGGGATATTGGTTTCACTGAGGTCAAACCTAGTGAGCAAACTGCACCAGCGAGCCTCTAAATGCCCAAAGGCCCATTCCATCACCATTCTGCACTTGCTCAGCCTATTACTGAACCGCTCCTAATCGCTGTCCAGGTGCCTGGTGTACAGCTTCAGGAGCAAGGGGCAGGCTGGGTCTTCGAAGATAATTACTGGCATTTCAACATCATCAATAGTTACTTTTTGGTCTGGAAAGGAAGTCCCTGCTTGCATCTTTCTTTCCAGACTACCCCATGTCAATGTCAGTGAAGTCTCCCCTGTGATCCACCAGTGCTTGCAACATCATTGAGAAGTATCCCTTTCAGTTTATGTACTCTGTGGCAAGGTGGTCTGATGCTAAGACAGGGATGCGCATGCCATCTATCGCCCCACCACAGTTAGGGAACCCCATTGCGGCAAAACCATCCACTATGTCCTGCATGTTTCCCAAACTCACTATCCTTCTTAGCAGAAGTCTAGTAATGGCCTTGCACACTTGAATCACAGTTACTCCCACGGTGGATTTCCCAACTCCGAATTGATTCCTAACTGACTGGTAGAAGTCTGGCATTGCTAACTTCCAAAGAGTGATGGCCACTGGCATCTTCACTGTCAGAAGTGGTCTCAAATGAGTATTCCTGCCCTTCAGGGCTAGGTACAACTCTGCGCAAAGCTCCAGGAAAATGACCTTTCACATCTGAAAGTTCTGCAGCCACTGCTCATCATCCTACACCTTCATAACAGTGCAATCCCACCAGTCAGTGCTTGTTTCCTGGGACCAGAAGCGGCACTCCACTGACTGCATCTGCTGTATGACAGCCAGCAGCAACCGGGAATTGTTTCTTTCTATGGTTTGTAGGAGGGCTGCTTGAGTAACATCACAATCCTCCATGCTCCAACTCCTCTCTCAGCCTTGGAAATACCACAGGATAAGTCATAGAATCATAGAATATTAGAGTTGGAAGGGACCTCAGGAAGTCATCTAGTCCAACCCCCTGCTCAAAGCAGGACTAACCTCAGCTATATCATCCTAGCCAGGGCTTTGTCAAGCCTCAGCTTAAAAACCTCTAAAGATGGAGATTCCACCACCTTCCTAGGTAACCCATTCCAGTGCTTTACCACCCTCCTAGTGAAAAACTTTTTCCTACTGTCCAACCTAGACCTCCCCAACTGCAACTTGAGACTATTGCTCCTTGTTCTGTCATCTGCTGTCACCGAGAACAGCCTAGCTCCATCCTCCCTGGAACCCCCTTTCATGTAGTTAAAGGCTGCTATCAAATCCCCCCTCATTCTTCTCTTTTGCAGACTAAACAAGCCCAGTTTCCTTAGCCTCTCCTCATAAGTCCTGTGCTCCAGTCCCCTAATCACTTTTGTTGCCCTCCGCTGGACTCTCTCCAACTTGTCTACATCCTTTTTGTAGTGGGGGGCTCAAAACTGGACACAATACTCTAAATGCGGCCTTACCAATGCCGAATAGAAGGGAATAATCACTTCTCGTGACCTGCTGGCAATGCTCCTCCTAATGCAGCCCAATATGCTATTAGCCTTCTTGACAACCAGGGCACACTGCTGACTCATATCCAGCTTTTTATCCACTGTTACCCCCAGGTCCTTTTCTGCAGAGCTGCTGCCTAGCTCGTTGGTCCCCAGTCTATAGCTGTGCATGGGATTCTTCCTTCCTAAGTGGAGGACTCTGCACTTTTCTTTGCTGAACCTCATTAGATTTCTTTTGGCCCAATCCTCCAGTTTGTTTAGGTCCTTCTGTATCCTATCCCTACCTTCCAAGGTATCTACCACACCCCCCAGCTTAGTGTCCTCCGCAAACTTGCTGAGGGTGCAATCTACCCCATCTTCCAGATCATTAATAAAGATGTTGAACAAAACCGGCACCAGGACCGACCCCTGGGGCACTCCGCTTGTGACTGGTTGCCAGCTAGACATGGAGCCATTGATCACTACTCGTTGAGCCCTATGCTCTAGCCAGTTCTTTATCCATTTTATAGTCCATTCATCCAACCCATACTTCTTTAACTTGCTGATAATAAAACTGTGAGAGACAGTATCAAAAGCTTTGCTAAAGTCAAGGTATATCACATCCACCGCGTTCCCTACATCCACAGAGCCAGTCACCTCATCATAGAAAGCAATCAGGTTGGTCAGGCATGACTTTCCCTTGGTTAATCCGTGTTGACTGCTCCTGATCACTTTCCTCTCTTCCAAGTGCCTTAAAATGGATTTCTTAAGGACCTGCTCCATGATTTTTTCCAGGGATTGAGGTGAGGCTGACCGGTCTGTAGTTCCCTGGATCCTCTTTCCTCCCTTTTTTGAAGATGGGCACTATATTTGCTTTTTTCCAGTCCTCAGGGACTTCCCCGTTGCCACGAGCTTTCAAAGATACTAGCCAATGGCTCTGAAGTCACGAGATGTTTGCGATGCTCACAATGATAGTGCAGAGCTAAATGGGCTCCATGCTTCTCGGGAAATGGCGTATGCATAGCAGAGCCAGGGTTTTGAAAAATGGCAGGAAAAAGTGTTTGTTTGTTTGCGGTTGACATCAGGAGAGGGAGAACATTGCATCATGGGACGCAAATACCTTCCCAAAAGCCCCTTCGGAGTTGCACTGTGGGATAGCTACCCACGGTGCACTGCTCTGTTCATCCCCCGACATGAGTGTGCTGTCATCATGCCCGACCGACTTCATTAGTTTGGCGGATGAATCTCGACTGAAATTAAATCAACTTCACTTTGCAGTATAGACATACCCTGAGGCTTGGTCTATACAAAGAAATTAGGTCCATATAAATACGTCGCTCAGGGGTATGAAAAAGCCAGAGCCTTGAATGACTCAGTTAAATGGACCTCACCCCCAGGGTAGACAGCACTAAGCAGACAGGAGAATTCTCCCCTCCTTCTCTCAAGGAGGTGGCGTATGTCCTCTGACAGGAGAAGCACTCCCTTTGGCGTAGGAAGTGTCTTCACTGAAATGCTACAGAGATACAGCTGCAGCGTTTTAAGTGTAGATGAGTCCTGAGTGTGTGGGGAAAGTCTGCTTTTTTCTCTCCATCTGTTTCTCCCCAGTAGGGGACAGAAAAAAGGTTGAGTGTGTGCCACGTTCCCATCCCTTCTTTTCTCTGGTTAACTAGGAGCCGAGAGTCAGGCTGGGTAGCAGATCTGAGGCTGTCTTCACTGATGGCAGCTAATTCGCCACCGTCAGATCGACTTATCTGGATTGACTGAGCGATCAGTGAAGACCCGCTCAGTCGATCCAGAAATTGACATATTAAGACCACCTCCTCAAGTGGCGTGGTGCTGCATTGATGGGAATGCGGTTCCCGTTGGTGCAGTGCATTGAAGACGGCGCGCAGAACAGAAGCCAACGGGAGTTACACAACTTTTTTGCGTAATTTGCGTAACTCCGGTTGACTGCCGCCAAATCTCCAAGGTAAGTGTAGACAAGCCCTGAGAGTCTGTGCAGGAGCAGTGGGAGAAATTCAACAGTCCAGTGGTATCTTCTAGTCCAAGGAGCCATTAACTATGTGCTGGCTGGGCAAGTGTGGGGGTGATTTGGGACTGGGCAAGTTTATTATCGTGTTTAGCCCTCGGACTGGGGGGTGTAGTTACTGTCTGTACACAGTGGGGAAGGAAGCACCCTGGGAATCACAATAGATACTTGCTCGATCAACACTCAGCCATTGATCCCGTTAATGTGTCTGCTCTCCAGAAGCTCTCAGGCTTTGTCTCTTTCAGGTCACAGGTCTAATGACAAGCTCAGGAAATGCGCTTCCTGGCAAGTCCTAGTCCCAGTTACAGTCCCAGTTCTGATCATCATAGCTACCCTAGCAGCATTTCCAGCAAGTAAGAGCCTGGCCCACCCAGTCTCTGCTCCTCTGTGTCTGGGGAGGCAGGGAAGTGACTAACCAGTGAATCCAGTGGGTCTAAAATGGCTTGTCCTGACTTAGCTGTTAGACATAATAACTCTGCCTCTGAGCATTAACCTACTGCACTGGACCTTCAAATGTGTCCTTGGTGTTAGACCCCACTGGTGCTCCTTCCCTGAAAGGGTTAAATTTCAGAGAGACTGTCCAAAGAGTTTTGCGTAACTCTGTCACTGCTGCTGCACTGGGGGAAGAAGGCGGGGCTGGGGTTTTCTAAAGGAAGTCGCCAAAGTCAGGTGCCCACTGAATTTCCCTGTGTGAGCTGGGACAGACTCACTTGCTGAAGGCTGTTGGGGATGGTCCCAGCTGAATCGTCTCTTTAAAGCAGGGGTGGGGAACCTTTTTTCTGCCAAGGGCCATTTGGATATTTATAACATCAGTCGCGGGCCATACAAAATTATCAACTTAAAAATTAGCCTGATGGTGGTACGCGGAAGACGGCTGGGTGGTACACGAGGCGCACCTTGCCGCTGATTCCGCCGCCGAATTCCCCCCCGCCGCCGAAAAGGGGCAAACGGCGGCAGGGTTTCAGCGGCACTATGCCCCCCCTCCCCCCACGGAACCCCGCCGCCGCCGTGAAACTGCGCCGCCGCCGAATTCCCCCCTGCAGTTGCCTTGCCAGGGCCAGACCAAATGATTTCGCGGGCCTTATACGGCCCGTGGGCTTGACGTTCCCCACCCCTGATTTAAAGGGTGACTTTGGCACTGAACCTTTTTAACTTGCCTCTTAACCGCATAGACTGTTCCCATTTCTGAGCTTCTGGTGCCACCTATTGGCTATTTCATATCATGGTATTAAACCTCCGACCCAGAGAGAAAACCACCACGTGCCTGTCACAAGGGAGGATCAAAGGTATGGATTTTAGAAAGTTATGCTTCTTGACTATTTTTCAAAGACAGAATGAGTGAAGAGCATAAGTGCAGAGCACTATAATTCTGATGCATGTCAGACACAGTTTTCTTTGACCCGGTGACCAGACATTCCCTGTTCCTGTTCAGAAACGGATATTTGCACTTTATGGCTGAGATTTTTCTGTGTTGCCTAAGAGATTTGGACACCCAGTTCCCATAGGCTATGATTTTCAAAGCTGCTTATTTTTAGGGCTGGCCAAACAGGAATTCTGTTTTGTGAAAAATGGAGAGGTCTCGACATTTGTTTTAAGTCTGCAGCAGAACAAAAATATCTTTGGCTTTGGTGTAGCATGGACTTGAGCCTGGTTACCCCACAACTCAGGTGAATGCCTTCACTGCTCCTGAATATGAGCAAGCTTTGATGAAACTGATACGCTTCCATGAGATGTTTTAATAAATCAACATTTTTCTGATAAAAGAGTTTTATTGTCAAATTCCTGACCAGCTGAACATGAGCTCCCAGTTTGATGCTGCAACCAAATGCTAACATGATTCTTGAATCCATAAACAGAAGGATATTGAGTAGGAACAAAAAGGGTTTTTTACCTCTATATTTGGCATTGGTGTGACTGCTGCTAGAATACTGTGTCTAATTCTGGTATCCACAATTCAAGAAGGATCTCGATAAATTGAAGAGGGTTCAGAGGGTGCATTTTCTGAAAATCAGGCCCCTTTAAGGTATCTAAATTTGAACACCCAGAATCACTAGTTACCTTTGAAAATCTTAACCCATAACTTGAAAAATTGCTGAAGCAGTTTTCTTCAAACTTGGCTTTGGTATATTTCATTGAGCCTTAAAAAAAAAAAAAAAAAAAATCAAGCCAAGACTGACTACATAACTGTACTGTAAATTACCACATGTAGGGTTCCACTAGAAATTTCAGTTTGTATTGCATTATATATATTATCCAACTAACAATTTCTAATGACATAACATGAGACCACATTTTAAAAGGCAAAGATAAGGTTGAAGCCTTGTCACCAAACTTTGCATTTTTTGCAGATTCTCATTTGCGTTCCCAGCGCTATAAAATCATGCTAGGGATTTTGGGGGTGTATGCATCATTCTGACTCTAGCGGTGATCATTCTGACTATCTTGGGTAAGTGTGTGGATCCCGTCTGTTTTGTAAATACACAGGTTGTGAAGTTTCTTATGCCTTAGTAATTCAGTTTAGATAATTTCTATTGATCTCCCAGGGATTCTCAAATTTTTCCATGGCGCAGTCCACATCTGAAGGTACATCTACACTGCACACTCTTTTTGGAGGTATGAAGAGTACATACACTACACGCCCCTGCTTCCCCCGCCGCCCCCCAGCTCAGGTATAAATGTAGTAGATGTAGCAGTGTAGATGGTGAAGCATGGCATAAGCGAATGGAGTTAAGACATGCCTTACCCCTGTAGTTACATACCCAGCTATGTACCCTGCATAGCTCTCTACTCACTCAAGCAGTGCTTCCCCCACCTACACAGCTATTTTAGCAGTGTAGCATCCCGCTGCTAGAGTCTTTCCCCGCCACAGTGGAAGGCTTCAGAAGTGGGGAAAGACTCTGGCAAAGGGAAGACTGTGGTGAAAGGCTCCGGCAGCTCCCCACAGCAGAGCCTTTCCCCGTTGCAAGGAAAGACTTTGGCAGCGGGAGGCAGCACCCTCCGGCAATTCCCTGCTACTGCCTTCTCCCTGACAGAACTTTTCCCTGACACATGTAGCTGTGCTCTGTAGAGTGGACGCAGCCTGCTTTTCACTGTGGCGTGTGTCTACATGTTCCCTTTGTGCTGCTGCTAGTAGGGTGCAGTGTAGTTCATGTGTAACCCACACCCATTCAGTGTGGCACTTTGTCCCCATCTGGTGGTGGCTGGGGAATGTACAGAGCTGATCTGTGAAAGCATCAAACTGTTTCCTTGCAACATAAACAGAGACACTTTGAAAAAATAAGATGTTTCAATCTGTACTAAGCAGCAGCTGCCTTAAAGGGTTTTGTTAAGTAAAATAAATATACAAATAAAGGAAAATAATCAAATATTTTGGCTAGTATACAGCTATACTATGACATGTCAAATTATGCTCTCTTACCACGGACGTCATGAACTAATGTAGAAATACAAAAATGGAAAAACTGCAAAATTAAAATTTGGAACTAAAATTTTGTTCTGAAAGAAATGTTTAAATGTTTTGGTTTTGAAAAACTTTATTTCAGGACAAAAAATTTTTGTAGGAAATGTAATAAAAAAAATCAATACAATTTTGCAAAAAATTCAGTTTACTAAAAATGGCATTTTTACAACAGAAAATTGATTCAAAGAAAAATTTCAAACCAGCTCTATTGCTGAATCTGCTTCAGCGTTATTTGCTAGAGCTGGGGCTCTTAGCTCAGGTAGTGGTAACTTAGTCTTTAAGATCTAGAAGCACCAGATTCAGTCCTTGCTACTGACAATCCCCTACAGGGCAGGGAATTACAGATCCACTCTATTCCCTGGTCCCAAATCACTTCTTACATTTATAATCCCTGTGCCACTGACAGCTGTTGCTTATGTGGAAAGAGTAACTTTAGGAAAATCATGTGATTGTTGCTACTGTGTAAAGAAGTGAGAGATTTAGCCCTATGTGACCAGCTTTTACTACTAACAAGCGCTCACTTTTCATGGGTTACAGTCTGAGAACTGCTGTTCTATATTCAGATACCACATCATTAGTAATATCATGAAGAAATGGTTCCTGACCAGGAAATGGTTAGGCCCCAATTCAGGAAAGCACTTTTATATGCTTAACTTTAAAAGCATAAATGTCAGTGGTTTCCTGAAGAGGGTCCTTAAAGAGAAACCATTACCTTTAAATCAAGTCAGTTTAAAAAAAAAGAAAAAAAAAACAAGTTAAAAGTATCACTGCTGCTTGGATCTCCTGACAGTTAGACCATTTACAATTAAAGCTGGTCAAAATTGTGTGGACAATTTTTTTCATTAAAAAAAATCACATATATTTGGAAACAAATTTTTGGTTCCGACAACTTGCCAGTCATACAAACATTTTCACTGAAATTTTTTCAATGCTTTGTTTTGTTTGTGAAAAATGTGTTGGGCTTTTTTCCATTTTTCAAAATTATTTTAGTTTTCGGTTTCAAAATTATTTTAGTTTTCAGTTTGCCATTGTGGAGATTTTGATTGGTACAGGTTGTAAAATGTTGGCACAAGGTGTGTTTAATCCAACTCCTTGACAGGATGAATGTGCATGTCAATACCTGATACTCTCCCATTGTGTCTCACACAAGGTGGGTTTCTGTTTTCAAAACCATGAAAAATTTTATAACACAAACAGTTTTTATATTTTTAACATTTTTAATACAAAAGAAAGTTTTCCATCAGCTCTATTTACAATCCCATTTTCCTACATTTTTAAGAGTGTTTTTCCTCCCCCGTGAAACCCGAGACCACAATTTTCAGAAATAATTAGTTACTTGGATAATGGAGTAGACAATATGCT
This sequence comes from Emydura macquarii macquarii, assembly GCF_026122565.2. NCBI lineage: Eukaryota > Metazoa > Chordata > Testudines > Chelidae > Emydura > Emydura macquarii. The sequence goes on from NW_027131269.1 coordinate 173,768, forward strand.
TATAAATTTTGAAGATGACACCAAACTGGGAGGATTGTACGCACTTTGGAGGACAGGATTAGAATTCAAAACAACCTTGACTAATTGGAGAACTGGTCCGAAATCAACTTGATGAAATTCAGTAAAGACAAGGGCAAATTACTACACTTAGGAAGGAAAAAAACCAAACCAAAAAACAAAAACAAATGAACAACTACAAACTGGGGAACAACTGCCATCAGGTCCAACCCACTGCAATGAGGCAGGACCAAATAAACCTAAACCATCCCTGACAGGCACTTGTCCAACCGATTCTTAAAAACCTCCAATGATGGTGGTTCCACAACCTCTCTTGGAAATCTATTCCAGAGCTGAACTAACCTACCTTCAGAGGACATGAAGAACAATTAGAGTCGGCCAGACACTGGAATTTTGGTTCTGTCGGAAAGTCTGACCGTTTTTGTTTTTTTTATACCAATTTGGAATGAAAAGCCAAAATTTTGAAATTTCCCGTAGGATCAAAATTCCAAAAAAAGGTAACTGGAAATTGAGTCATTTGACAATATTGAAACATTATAATAATATATATAATTGATAGAGTCATATTGAATATTAAATATAAATATATTAAAATTAATATTTACTGCAATGTAAGAGTTGGAATGAAATGAATCAATTTAATAAAGTCAAAACAAAATGTTTTGACTTTATTGAAACACTATGACATTATTGAAACAAAATGATGATGTCAAAACATTTCCTTTAGTTTCCCCCCCAACAAAAATTTCATTGAAATGGACATATTCCCGCAAAATGTTTCAATTTTGATTAGACTGCATTTTCCAACAGAAAACTGTTCTGTCAATTTTTTTTAAACCTGTTTATGCTATCTGTAGAGATAAAATGCTGATGCCAAAGAAGGAAATTAATGAGGCAGAGGCAAATTAGCTTGTGAGCCCAGGGAAAATAATTTAAAATAAAAAAATAGGGCCAGATGGAAAAAGACAAAACCAGGTGAGAGAAACGTGGAAGTGCTCAGAGATTACTACATATAATAGGAAAGGAGGTGGTAAAAATTGATACATGTCAGTTTCACTTTTGTATTTAAATAGGAACATAATAGAATTTGCCTCTGGATTTTTAACAATTCAGTTTCTTTCTCCAAATTGCCTGGCTGGGATCCATATTATTCAGTACTTTATTAGACACTTTATCTAACCCCTGTTCACGCGGATGCTGTGCGGTGAAGTTTTGCAGTGCAGCTTTCTCAAAAGACAGATCGGAACAGCCCCAAATGCCCCTGAGGCAGAGAAACTTAAACAGAGCAGAAGACAGCAGCAGCCCAGAGGATGTCCTTACTTGTCTGAAACAGAATCTGTGCAAGCAGCAAACACACAACAGCCCAGCAGGTAACCCCGGCTCCTTCCATGATGGGAGCTGTACGCTGTTCTGTCTAGCTCTTTGGGCTGCTGTGGGACATTTATCAGGTTCCTCCTCCAGAAATCCCTTCCGGCTACTCTAGGCACACAGGTACCACCACCCATCCTCAAGAGCTTCTCTTCATTGGGGGTGTTGTTCACCAGAGGCATTTCAGTTGGGACTGAGGGGAGCAGCAATGACACCTAGTGGCTAGTCAGGGTAGCTCTCACTATATACAGTGCCACAGAGGAAACAATGCACAGCAGAGAGTGAGTGGGGAAGGGGAGAGAGAGAATACAGTGAGAGAAGGCAGAGGCTGAGCTGGGTCATGGCATGAAGGGACATCAGATGTCTACCCATCATTCCACACATAGCGAGAGACAGTCCCTGCCCTAGCTGAGATCAGGGCCCTGTTGTGTTGGGCGCTGCATGCACACACAGAGAGAGACAATTCCTGCCCCAAAGAGCTTACAAGACAGATGAACAAAGTAGTACCATCCAATATGACAGATGGGGAATCTGAGGCACAGGGGTTGCAGTGACTTTTCCATGGTCACACGGTACAGGCTGTGGCAGAGCCGGGAACTGAAGCCAGATGACCTGACTCGCAGTCTAGTGCCCTGCATGGAAAATGCTGAATTGTGAAGTGTCTTCAGACCCATTAATGACATGTCCCTTTTCCCCAGTAGGAGGCTCTGAGTGCAAACTCTTCCCCGTGGACTGGCTGTCACACAGAGGAAAGTGCTACTGGTTTTGTAAAGAGAATAAGGACTGGAATGGGAGCTGTGATGACTGTCCAATGAAGAGATCTCACATCCTGGTGATCCAAGACCGGGATGAGATGGTAATGTAAAAAGAAGAGGTGTGGAAACTTCAGCTGGAGAGACACTTCATTGTGGCAGTGTAGCTTAGTGGTTAGCCCTCTGGTCTAGTGTTCAGGAAAGCTGGGTTCTACTAATGGCCTGCTGGGCAAGACGCTTCACCTCCCTGTGTCTCAGTTTCCCCATCTGTAAGACAGGGATAATGATATTTACCTCCTTTTGTAAAGTGATTTGAGATCCACTGATGAAAAGCACAGTGTAAGAGCTCAGTGTTATTATTTTGCTGTAACCCAGGTCCTTACTCACATCAGAATCCCCTTGGCATCACTGCACATAAAACAGAATTATGTGTAAGAGGAAGGTCTGCTGGCAGTGGCATCTGCACCCGCAGTCATATACACATTACCCACAGTGTGTACCATTGGTAGGGGCAGGGCTGTTCAGAGGAGTGGGCAAAAGGGGCCGTTTGCCCTGGACCCCCTGTCTGAGACAGCCCCCAAACCGAGTGGTGTTGCGACCTGGTGCACAGCGTTGCAGCATCACTCAATTCTGGCCCACTAATGGAGGGGCCGCCGGGCCACACCTGTGTGGTGCTGTGACCCTACACGCCAAGTCATAATGCCGCTCACTGAAATTTGGCTCAGTCACCCCTCTGTCATGACAGAGGGTCCCTGGGCCAAACCTGAGTGACGCTGCAACCGCTAAGGTGAAAGTGGTTCAATTGTGCCTTCCATGTGATAAATTTCTGGAGGCACCTTGTCTGCAGGGTGAGGTGCACAGCTAACACAAGAATTTCTATCCTCGTTATCGACAAAACAGATGTGTGTGTAGCATGGATAGACAGCTTGACAATGGGCCACCCCACCCTGTCTCCCTGTATGAGGGCTAAATACTCCTATGGCTGTAGACTTAAGCTAGAGTGAACTATAGTTCTTCAAAAATTTTCATTCAGGTTCATGGAAAACTAGGTTTTCAATTAAGCTAATTTTTTCTGGAAAAGTATCAGTTTCTGCAGAAAATTTCCATTTGTCAAAAAACAAAACAAAACCCAAAACAAATGTTTGAAAGCCAAAGTATTTCAGATTGGAAATGCTGCCGCTGTGGGGCCTCATGGGAGTTATAGTTCAGGATGCCTCATGCTCCCTTTCTCTTCTATTGGCCCGGCTCCCTAGCTGGACTACATCTCCCATGATGCATCATAGCCAGAGACTTCCAGGATGAACTGAGGATCACGGTGCATCAATGGGAGATGCAGTCTAGCTGAGGAGCCAAACCATAGGGGATAATGATGCACATTGACTACAACTCCCATGGGGCTCCAGGGAACCATTTCCAAATAGAAACTTCAATTTTCAGCTAAAATATTTGGTTTTCTAATTTCTGAAAAATCTAAATTTTCTGCAGGGGGAAAAACCCACAAACACATTGTTTTAGACCAGCTTCAGAATTGACACAGCTTGACCTGCTTCTAAAAAATCACTAATGTGCTAGAAGCTGCCACTTGCAGAGCTGAGGAGATTCTTCTCTGAGGCCTGGTCTCAACTTAAAACTTAGGTCAACCTAGCTATGTTGCTCAGGGCTGTGAAAAATACCTCTTTATTTACATGTGGGTTTACAAATGGTCAGTGGCGGAGAACCAACCATGATCTTTCGTAAATTGTTCCAATGATTAATCACCCTCACTGTTAAAAATTTACACTTTATTTCCAATCTGAATTTGTCTAGCTTCAACTTCCAGCCATTAGATCATGTTAGTTCTTTCTCTGCTGGATTGAAGAGCCCATTATTAAATATTTCTTTCCCATGTAGGTACTTATAGATTGTGATCAAATCAGCCTTTAACCTTTCTCTTAATTAAGTTAAATGGACTCAAGGAACTTTTTCTATCACTATAAGGCATGTTTTCTTATCCTGAAATCATTCTCTTCTCTCTCTGAACCCTCTCCAATTTATCAACACCCTTCTTGAACTGTGGGCACTAGAACTGGACATAGTATTCCAAAAGCAGTCACACCAGTACCAAATAGAGGTAAAATAACCTCTCTACTCCTACCCGAGATTCCCACTTATGCATCCCAGGATTGCATTAACTCTTTTGACCACAGCGTCACACTGCTCTGCTGATTATCCACCATGATCCTCAAAACTTTTCAGTGTCAATGCTTCCCAGGATACAGGCCCCATCCTATATGGCCTACATTCTTTGTTCTTAGATGAATGCATTTACATTTAGCCATATTAACATACATGTTGTTTGCTTGCACCCAGTTTAACAAGGGATCCAGATGACTCTGAATCCCTGACTTGTTCTCTTAATTATTTATCCCCTTCATATTTATTATTTATTAAATTATTAAAAAAATATTATTATTTATCTCCTTTAATATTTATTTATTTAGATTCCACTGCTTGTTTTGGGTCCAACTGAAGGCCTCTTTGAAGATGCGTGCATTATGTTCTCTGGTGTCCTTTGGAAAGATCATTTTTACAGCAGGCTAAATTCACACTGCAGCTTTTCTCCACAGGAGTTCACACAGAATGTCACGCAAGGGAAATATCCTGTTTGGACTGGGCTTCATGTTACATCCCTAGAGAGGAAATGGATCTGGGTGGACGGCTCCATCTTAGACCAGAATCTGTGTTTCTTGCTGTTAAATATTTCATATGTCTTCAGTGAAACTTATAATTAAGTAACGTTGAATGTTTGCAGAGTCAGAGAGAGAGAGAGAGAGAGAGAGGCTGATTTTGAATTGGGGCTCAGGCAAGCTGGATTTAGTGACCGACTCCCTGCATGACCTTGGCCAAGTCACTTAAACTCTCTGGGTCTCTGCTCCCCATCTGTAAAATAGGAATCATTATCCTTCCTTTGACTGCCTTGCCTATTTACATTGCAGGCCTTTGCGGGCAAGAACTCTCTCTTGCAAAGATGTCCTTGGCGAACTTAAACGCAAAAAAGAAGCTTACAAGAAGTGGAAGCTTGGTCAGGTGACTAGGGAGGATTATATAAACACTGCTCGAACGTGCAGGAATGAAATCAGGAAAGCCAAAGCGCAATTGGAGTTGCAGCTAGCAAGGGACGTGAAGGGGAACAAGAAGGGTTTCTACAGGCATGTTGCCAACAAGAGGAAGATTCGGGAAAGAGTGGGCCCCTTAAAGAAAGAGGGGGCGACCTAGTGACGGAGGATGTGGAGAAAGCTGAGGTACTCAATGCCTTTTTTGCCTCTGTCTTCACAGACAAGATCAGCTCCCAGACTGCTGTACTGGGTGGCACAGAATGGGAAGGAGGCAAACATCCCACAGTGCTGAAGGAACGGGTCCAAGACTATTTAGAAGGATTGGACATACACAAGTCCATGGGGCCGGATGCAATGCACCCGAGGGTGCTGAGGGAGTTGGCTGAGGTGATTTCAGAGCCATTGGCTATTATCTTTGAAAGCTCGTGGCAACAGGGGGAGGTCCCTGAGGACTGGAAAAAAGCAAATATAGTGCCCATCTTCAAAAAAGGGAGGAAAGAGGATCCAGGGAACTACAGACCGGTCAGCCTCACCTCAATCCCTGGAAAAATCATGGAGCAGGTCCTTAAGGAATCCATTTTAAGGCACTTGGAGGAGAGGAAGGTGATCAGGAACAGTCAACACGGATTCACCAAGGGAAAGTCATGCCTGAGCAACCTGATTGCTTTCTATGATGAGGTGACTGGCTTTGTGGATGTAGGGAAGGCAGTGGATGTGATATACCTTGACTTTAGCAAAGCTTTTGATACTGTCTCGCACAGTATTCTTATCAGCAAGTTAAAGAAGTATGGGTTGGATGAATGGACTATAAAATGGATAGAGAACTGGCTAGAGCATAGGGCTCAACGTGTAGTGATCAATGGCTCCATGTCTAGCTGGCAACTGGTCACAAGTGGAGTTCCCCAGGGGTCTGTCCTGGGGCCGGTTTTGTTCAACATCTTTATTAATGATCTGGAGGATGGGGTAGATTGCACCCTCAGCAAGTTTGCGGACGACACTAAGCTGGGGGGAGTGGTAGATACCCTGGAGGGTAGGGATAGGATACAGAGTGACCTAAACAAACTGGAGGATTGGGCCAAAAGAAATCTAATGAGGTTCAACAAAGAAAAGTGCAGAGTCCTCCACTTAGGAAGGAAGAATCCCATGCACAGCTATAGACTGGGGACCGACGAGCTGCGCAGCAGCTCTGCAGAAAAGGACCTGGGGGTAATGGTGGATAAAAAGCTGGATATGAGTCAGCAGTGTGCCCTGGTTGTCAAGAAGGCTAATGGAATATTGGGCTGCATTAGGAGGGGCATTGCCAGCAGGTCACGGGAAGTGATTATTCCCCTCTATTCGGCATTGGTGAGGCCGCATTTAGAATACTGTGTCCAGTTTTGGGCCCCCCACTACAAAAAAGATGTGGACAATTTGGAGAGAGTGCAGCGGAGGGCAACCAAAATGATTAGGGGCTGGAGCACAGGACTTATGAGGAGAGGCTGAGGGAACTGGGCTTGTTTAGTCTGCAAAAGAGAAGAGTGAGGGGGATTTGATAGCAGCTTTTAACTACCTGAAAGGGGGTTCCAGGGAGGATGGGGCTAGGCTGTTCTCGGTGGTGGCAGATGACAGAACAAGGAGCAACGGTCTCAAGTTGCAGGGGGAGGTCTAGGTTGGACATTAGGAAAAAGTTTTTTACTAGGAGGGTGGTGAAGCATTGGAATGGGTTACCTAGGGAGGTGGTGGAATCTCCATCCTTACAGGTTTTTAAGCTGAGGCTTGACAAAGCCCTGGTTGGGATGATATAGCTGAGGTTAGTCCTGCTTTGAGCAGGGGGTTGGACTAGATGACCTCCTGAGGTCCCTTCCAACTCTATGATTCTATGATTCTAAAGTGTACAGATACAAACCCCAGCACAAGGGAGTCCTGATATGGTTGGGGCCTGTAGACATTACTGGAACACACAGAGCTGGGGAAGAATTTTCCTAACAGAACAGTTTTCCCTCTAGGAACATCTACACTACAGCAACTACAGTGCTGCAGCTGTGACCCTGTAGCACCAACTCTAGACACTTCTTACATTGACAAAAGGGATTTTTCCATCGCTGTAGTATGTGGTCCACCTCTCCAAGAGGCGGCAGCTAGTGATGAGTTCAGTCCCCCATAGCCCACATGGAAATCAGACATGGTTAGAGGTTTGGGGCATCTGTTACCTTGCAGGCAAAAAAAAAAAAAGCAGAGATAATGGAAAACCTACAGCTGAGCAGTCTATTAGATTTAAAACAAAGAAAAGCTTCTCTGGGCTTTTGTTTCGTAAGTCTAGACATTAACAGGGATTTTTTAACAGGGATTCTGCTTTGTTACTTGTAGTTAGTGAGGGCTGACCCTGGCCTTGTGATTGATTAGCAGTGCAGAGAATGGCCATTTTTCCAGCCTTGGGGGTGTGAGTAGGGAAAGGCACAGAACCCCCTTTGGGCTACCTTTCACAATTGCTGGCACTGCCTAAAATAACTAAGTACAGGTGAAGATCGTGGGGATGTGGTGGTCCCAGCCCAGTCCACAGTGAGCAATCAGGCACTGGCTCCAGGTTCTGGGTAACTTTACACATTGCTGGTGTCAGTTTGCTACTGAAAGAAAATAATTGTTTGCTTGACTATAGTTACTCCATTTTTGCAGCTTCTTTGTTTATAAGGCAAGGCTGTTTCACTCTGTGCACAGATCATGGAAAGTTCTTAGGAATGCAGAGAGAGAGATAAGCCTCGGCTGAATTCAGCAAGCTCTGCAACCTTGATAGATAAGTTGTAGTTAGCTGCAAAACATCTGTAAAAGTATCTTATGAATAATAATATAGACCAATAGTTATAGAGAAAATAGGTTTGTGCCCTTGTAAGGGGGATATATATGGTCTTGTCACGAATGTTTAAGTAATAATAAGGTATAAAACTGTCTGTAATTCTTTGTTCGGGGTCTTTTTCCACTGTCCACTTGTGGACTTGGGAACTGACCTTCTGCAGAATAAACTCTTTTGGAGACTGTCCAGCCTGAAATCCTGTGTGGGTCTCTTACCAGTGCAAGGTAACGAACCACACTTGGAATCTTTTTCCAACACTACTGGTAGCAGTTACTGACAGCTAGGTGTTCTCTTTGGCTGTCCAGTCGCAATTTGCTGATGCTGCTGCCTTTCCCCATCCTCTAGTCCAGGGGCAGGCAGTTGGGATGCATGGGGGACCCCATCACAATGCCGGCCTCCCAAGGCGAAGGAAGAGCGTGCCCAGCAGGGCTTAATTGTAATGCAGGAGGAGCTAGGGTTCAACCAATTACGTGCTGGGCAGTAGCAATTTGTTTACATTCAGAACTGACGCAGCAAGCCTCCCCCTTCACAGTGCCTTGTCACTGCTAGGGCAGGGTCCCCAGCCCCACCACTGCCAGAACCTCTTCTTCTCACTGCCCCCCTCCCCCCGGTCCTATCACCGCTGCAGCAAGCGAGCGAGATTCTGCTCTCCACTGAGCCATCGCTACATCGGGAACGTACGTGCTGCGCTAACCCCAGCAGCAGGCGTGTCCACGCCCCACCCCAAACCAGGCCACGTCTACAGCAGCGCCTAGCGCGGATCCAGGCATCCGCTGGCTCCAGCCCGGGCGCGGGGCAGGATGTTTGTTAGCACAGAGCAGAGACCGACACAGCGCAAGCGCCCGCTCGGGCCTCAGGACCAGAACCAGGACGTGGGGAGCGGGGCCCGAACCCATCGGGCCGTGGGCGGGGAGCTGAGTGCCTGATTGGTTGGGCTTGGCTAAGGGGCGGGGCTTGGCGGGACTGAACAAAACAAAACAAAACACCCGCCAACTAGGCGTGGACGGGACTTTCCGCGGAGGGGGAGGGGCTGTCATTTGACCCAAATTAGGCGGAACCCCCGTAGGCGGCCCGGGGCTCTCTCGGTGCCGCTGCCTGGGAGGCTCGGCGCTGGACGGGCCCGGCACGGTAAGCGCTGCGGCTGGTGCGCAGATCCCGGGCCGGAAGGCGGGCTGCGCCGGAACTGTCACTTCCTGGGTGGGGTGGGGTGGGCTGGGCTGGGCCGGGCCGGGCCTCGCCTCGCCTCGCCTCGCGCCCCCTGGGTGCGGGCGTTGGGCGGGATCTGAGCCTGTCGTTCCAAACCGCCCCGCCCTGGCGTTAGGCCGCGCAGCGGGAAACGGGGAAACGTCCGCGCGCCGCTGCCCCTCCCGCCGCGCCCCGTCCCGTCCCGTCCTCCCACCTGCGGCCGTCAGCGTTCGCTGTGCGGCGGGGCGAGCTCCCTCCCTGCCCCCCTCACTGCCAGGCCAGGCCAGGCCAGGCCAGGCCTTCCCTTGCTGACCCCACCCACTGCCAGGGCCGGGGGCCCCCACCCCTACTGACTCCCAGACACAGCCCGGGGAGCAATGGAGGTTGAGGTTTCCCCTCTGGCTGTGCTGATCTCCCATCTCTGTGGACTAGGTGCCGCTTCAGGCTGCAGAGACCCCCAGACGCACTGCTTATGAATGTGTGAGAGAGCCGTTCCTTCCCCATCCCCCTCCACACCTGGCCTGTGGGAGTAACAGGCTCGGGCTCTCCCTCCGCACGCACACCCCTGTGTCAGGGAAGGGGGTTCCCCCCAATCCCACCCATAGGGGCTTTCACATCAGTAGTGGGAGACCAAACACCTGGGTGGAGCTCTTTGGGATGGGTGCGGGGAAGGGATTTAATTACGGTACCCACTGGACAGGACTGGGGGCAGGGTTTGGATGGACCCGTGGTGTGGGAAGGGGATGAGAGGTATTTTAGTTATTGCCTTTGCTAGTTGCTCCATGTTTCTGACAGTGAACAGAACAATTGAGGACACCTGGCTGTCAGTAAGTGGGGGAGCTCCCTCCCCTCACTCAGATCCAGAGGTGGTTTCCTGTGGGCAGTGGGGGGACAAATCTCTGGGGTACCCCATCTCTCCAGTTTTTTGAGCTGACTGGCAGGGATCGTTTTTAGTTATGTCACTCACTGATAGTGGCTGGGGCAGTTGTTCAGGTAAACTAGCATGGGGATGGAGGGAAAGGTATTCAGTTTTTGTTCTGGGTTTCTTTGAAGGAGAGGAGAATAACTAATAGCAAGAGGGAACTACAGAAAAATGCCACTGCCTCTTTCACTGTCTTGTTACAGCTTGGAGTTCAGAGAAGCTGCACAGCACACACCCCAGGCTCCTGGTGTGAGAGGAGAGATGGAGGAAGGAGTGTGTCCCACTGACAAGGAACTGCAGCTAAAAGAGCCTTTTAGCTGGTATGGAGATGTGGACGAAAGAGGGGAGCCAGACTATGAGAACAGGCTGGGGAGAGACCCTGAGGCATGTACAGAAGAAGGCATGTTTTCAGTGGTGGATGCAGCTGTTCCAACTGCCATCCCTGGATACAGCAGAAAATCGATTGCCTCACTAGACTCCTATGGAGCAGGTACCCACATTGTTGCTGCTACTTGTACTTTGTGTGCCTGGACATAGCCAGAGGTCTTGAGAGGGTGCTGCAGTGGCATATTGAGGGGGAGGAAGGGCCAGGCCCCTGGGCACCGGCCTGCGGGGAGGCGCTGGGCCAGCCCTTCATGACGTGCAGGTGGTGGGGGCTGCAGGAGGCTCTGAGGGGCGCAGAGCCTCCTGTGCCCTCTGCCCATCGTGAAGGGCTGCCCAGAGCGCACTTACCTGCTGCAGCCCCGCAGCTTGGCACCGGCTCACATGGGGTAACCTCACCCCCTGGCCTGGGGGAGGGACCCGGGCATGCCCTTCTCGATGCGTGGGGGAGAGGCGAAGGAGCAGAAGTGGGAGCAGCCACCCTTCAGCCTCCAGCGCCCTCCACCTGTCGTGAAGGGCTGACCTGGCACCCCATCTGAGCTGGCGCTGGACTGTGGGGTTGGAGCAGTGGGTAAATGGACTGGGCTGTCACGACATGCAGAGGGGACAGGAGGCTGAGGGGCGGCTGCTTCCACTTCTGCTCCTGCGCCTCCCACCCGCTGCGCGTCGTGAAGGGCTGGCCCGGCTCCTCTCCCAGGACGGGTAGTGAGTCTGCCCCCATCCAAGCCAGCGCCAGGCTGCTGGAGTGGGGGTAAGTGTGCAAGGGGAGAGGGTTCAAGCTATTCATTTGAAACAGGTGGGGGACACAGGAGGCACTGAGGGGCACCTCTCAGCGCCTCCCCCCTGCATGTCATGAAGGGCCAGCCCAGCCCCTCTCCACAGGCTGGGGGTGGGTCAGGCTGCCCTCATCTGAGCGATTACTGGGCTGCAGCAGGAGAGGTGGGTGCTGCATGCCGGGTAAGTGCGGGGAGTAGAGGGTGGCAGAGCCAAGCCTTCATTTGCGCCAGCCCCCACGCCTCATGCCCCCCCTGCAGGTACAGACCCCCTCCTCCCTGGGGCAGCGCCAAGACCCCTCCTGTCCTATGCAGAGGAGGAAGTGGGCACAAATGTAGGCTTGGTCCCCAGGCACCGGAGATCCTCCGTACGCCACTGGAGTGCTACAGGGGCCATCTTTGATGAATGGGGATAGTCACCCCTCTGAAATCCTGGTGCACATCACCCTTTGTTCCACTTCACTTTTGCTTTCCTTTTCTGTGTAAAATGTGTTAGAGGTACACCAAAAACATTGTGCAGAAGCAGGGCCTTGGGTGTGCATGAGCATGAACAGGTAACGGCGTATCAGGTAACTGGCCCCACATCTCCACCTGTCGTTACATTTTTTTGCTGATGAAGCTGCTGTGCCTGTAGAATGTGGCCCAGAGCCATTTGCTAAGGCTGATGTGCAGGAAGAAGGTGATGGGGATGCTGAGACCTCCAAAGGTCAGATACGCTCGGGCTTGGAGGTTGGTCTCCCCGTGGGAGTTGCCTGTGGTCATTCCCCTGAGAAATAGTGTGTCAAGATGTTTCGCTGTCGGTAACTGAAATCCTCTCTTTGTCCTGATTATAAAGATTTTAAAGGAAACTTGCTTCTTCAGAGGAAGTGAGAATGGGATTCCAGAGAGTCCCAGAGGAGATGAGATGAGGCCCTCTGTTGTTTAAACCCTGGAGAAGGATCCAGAGAGGCCAATCTGTAGTCTGAGGGACCTGGGGGTTGTTTCAGACTCTCAGTACAGAGGCTTCTGTGTGGGGGCAGGGAGGCAATTAATAGATGTTTCTGATGTCCATCTGATACCTTTGCTATTTATTTATTTGAGTTTATTGTGCTTAGCTGTTTGATTGGAGTGGGGCTTGGCTGTTTGTACCCAGGGAGTGAACGGGAGCACTCTGGGGAATCTAAATAAATAGATCTTTGCTCTAAGACAGCTCAGAAACTGATACTGATGAAAGTCTACTCCCCAGCCCCAGGAGCATTCATGGCTTTGTCTCTTTCAGGTCATTGGCCTAACTCCAAGATCAGGAAACTTGTGATTAAAGTGTTAATTGCACTTACAGTTTTGGTCATCATCATTGCTCTGACAGTATCTTTAGCAGGTAAGTGCATGGCCTTTCCTGACCCCAGTCAGTGGCTTCCATGGCCCCTGGAGCTGTTGCAGCTACATAATCTTTATTCCCCAACCTTTCTAGCTTGAGCAGTGAGGTCAGAAAGGAGTCTGTCTAGATGCTTATATGGCCCCATCACCATGGTATCAGGTTTACCACAATTATCATCTCTAATTATCATTACAGGTGGGGAACTGTATTACAGGTGGGGAACAGAGAGATCAAAGGGGTTAGGGTTAAAGGCACAAAGTGCAGTTAGGTGTTCCACTCTCATTGAAAGTCCTGGATGTCTAAGCTCCTTAGAGATTTTCAAAGTGACGTGAAGTGGGAACTGATCCACCATCTCTGGAGTCCAACGCCAGCACCTTAAACCGCAAGGCCGACTTTTCTCAGATTCATAAAGGATGTTTCTTGCCCCACCACTTGCTGGCTCCCTCTGCAAAATTTGAACTCACATGAGCTCTCATTAAACATGTGTAGACATTAATTGACTGGATTTTGTGCCTACCCTCTTGCCATTACTAAGCAGCACACCACAGGTGGGATGTGCTGCTCTGCTGTTATCGAGCTGGCCTTCCTGCATCCCCTCTTCAGGGCAGGGCTGGCTTGGGCTGTGGTATCACTGTAACAATCCTTAAAATACAGTGTAAACACCTCCACTCTGGCTGAGAACATAAACCCACAAGTGAAGAAAATCAGAAGTGATGGTTTCCCAGGGATGTTAACTGGCCATGTCTGTGCACATAGTCTGTGCTGTTTGAGGGCTGCTCTTCATTACTGTTCCATGTGAAATATGTGTATGGAGAAGTTAGAAGCATGCCAGTGGGAGTGGGATTGGTCTCTTTTGGGTCGTTCCATAACACCTGTCACCATGGTATCTGAGCTCTGGGGTGCAGAGAAATTAGGCAGCTATGGGAGAAATGTCAATCCCAGCTCCCTAGTGTAGTGCAGTTGATGTGTGGTCTCTGGCTCACCCATTGTAAGCTAGATCTTGTGAGCTCTGGGGCTACGTGCTGCAGGGCGTTTTTGTGCTATTAGGCAGAGGAGGTAATTGGGGAAATAGACCCATTTAAAGAGGCTGCCAGAATTGACAGGCTCCTTCTGATGCCATCAAGTTGCCCCTTGACTTGAAGGGGGCGTTGACAAAGGCCTGGCAGCCTCTCCACTGGATCCTGCACATTCAGTTCTTTAAAAGGTATGAAATTTGAGAGCTCTCTTAAATCAGTCATGAAATCAGACACAATCTAGTACTGCCTTTGACTTCATTGCTCAGATGCACTCCTGCCCACAGGTCTGCCTGAGACTGCACTGTTAAAGCTGCAAGGAAATGTATATCTTGTGCATGTTTTGGTCAGATTCTTTCCTTTCTTGCTTCTTATGGTCATTTTCAGGCTTAACTTTGTGACTGTTCCTCATAGAGTATGAAGGCACATGGAGAAGTTTGGAAAATCAGCCACTGAGGTGCAAAAAATGATTAGGTAATGGAGAAATAGATGAAAGGGTTTGAGTTATAATTCCACCTACCCTGGAGAAGAGAAAAAGGGAGAACTCCTCTGAGATCAAGCAGGGAGGCAGGGAAGTTCCTAACCAGTGAATGTAAGGAGTCTAGAATGGCTTCTCCTGGCTTACTTTTTAGTGATACAATAACCCTACCTCTGACTATTAACCTACTGCACTGGCAATAGGTTAATAGTTTTAATACTCTGCAAGGTTTTGTGCTCCTGGTAGGGTCGCTGAAGACTAACAGATGTGAGGAGAGGTCCCAGACAAAGCACTGTCCAGATTTCTCTCCCCTCCTCCCCCCCAAGTTTCCCCCAACAGTGGATCAGGTGGAGGAGGACCTCCTGGATCTCAATGGCTGTGAAAACAGATGAAGGCACATGCAAGTTGGAGATCTTCGGTTGTCTCGGACCTTCTTCTGTCACTGGGCTCCAGACCTACAGCTTGTCATAATTATGTGGTCACTGAAGGCGTACCAGTCTCCCAACATTAAAATAAATCATGTGCAAGCTTCTATCATAGCATTTCTGGTAGGCAGCTGACGTGCTGGGAAATCTCTGTACCTATTGCAGGTGGATCTGTGATTCCAGGATTGGACTCATGAGTCATCTCAGAACCTATGTAAATTCTGTGGTAAAGATCATCCTCGAATCGAGGGATTGGCCATGACAATGACTGCACTGGCCCTTCATATGTGTCCTTGATGTCAGTCATGGCTGACCCCACTGCTGCTCCTTCACTGAAAGGCTTAAATTTCAGGGCAGCTTTCCAAGTAGTTTTGGGTAATCCTGTCCCTGCTGCTGCACTGGGGGAAGAAGGCCAGGGTGGGGCTTCCAAAAGCAGGTTGCAGGAGTCTGGTGCCCACTGAAATTCCCTGCGAGTTGTGTGGCAAACTAGCTAGTTTAAGGCCATTGGGGAAATCCCAGCTGAACTGTCTCTTTAAAGGTGCCTTTGGCACGGAATCTTTTTAACTTTAACCTCATAGATGGTTCCCATTTCTCAAGTTCTGGTGCCACCTTGTGATTATTTCATGTAGCTGAGAATTACAGCACTTTCGTAAAACTAATTCACATGGCTCCTAATACTCTGTGAAGTGCCTAAGTGCCGTGTTTTGATAAGGTTACTGTTCTGACAGGTTAACAATCCCCCAGAGTCAATAAGGAGTCAGTTAGGGAATAAATGAGTTGTATTATAAACAAAGGAGTAATATAGATTTGTAACTAGTTATACTCATCTAAACAAACAGTTAAGTATAAAATAATATGAAAGGATATAAAAACAATTAAGCACAAAACATATTGATATAACAAGGTATTAAACAGGCAACTAACTATAAAGACCTAAACTAATATTAAACAGACAGTGGTTCCCTGCCAGGAATCAAACTCTGGTCTCTCACTAAGCAGAGGGACACTTACTAGTGTGCTACAAAGACAATTAGCTGCTTGCAGGAAACGAAAGGGGGGGGGGGGGGATCACACAGACGGTTACTATAAGGCACAGTGGCAGAAGCAGTTAAGACAGATTGCTTTCACACAAACACACAGAGAGATTTCACACAGACAGTTACTGGCAAAACAGAAAGATTTCACACAGACAGTTACACAGACAATGTAGCTGTAAAATACAGACTGATGGTAAACTCCTTATCAATATTCACAGCATTACTCGATTAATTCGATACGGGCCGGCAAAACTCGTTTCACGCTCGGGGGGAAGGGCGAAGACGTGCGTGGGGAGGACAGACCAACTGATCAGGCTGGTTTCGATACTGCTCTCCGAGGGGGCTTGGGAAAGACCCCTCTTTATGAGCTAAATGGGACATGAAGGGTTAACTGATTGGCCCAGGAACATGATATGGGCTTCGTGCCAGCACTGGATTGGCCGGGGGACCCTTGCAGTTTTCCTGGTTGCTGGGGAGTTTCGTCTCCCCTGGTCAGTTACATTCCTCATAGATGACATGGGAGCCAAAGGTGTAGCCGTATCCATGGTAATGCCCTAATAAGGTCAGGTCGTGGGTTGACTGTTAGCCCGAATGGATGGGCAGATGCGAGGGGGGGCCATATGCTGGAATTTTGTGCAGCAACAGTTACCAGGGATGAACGGCCCCCCAAATTACAGGAGCAGTTTGGAGGGTGCTTTGAGGCACTAAGACGATTCGTTTATGTTCCCTTTAAGACAGAGTGTGAGGCTTGAAAAAGATAACTTAGAAAAAGTTGGCAAACTTCCTGAAAAAATCTGGAAAACTACTCAAATTCTTAACCACTTAATAGTCTTTATTTAACAACTTACTAGTACAACTACTTGAATCAAACTTTTCTCTTACTGATTCACTTTATATATAACTACAAACAACAGAAATTGATTACAATGATTAAATGTTAGATACAAACTTAATACAACAACTAAAAACTTAAGCAATTTGTTTTACCACAAATCTTGTTTCCTCCTTCTGTTACAAATTCTCAAGTCACATATAAAACTAAAAAAAACCCTAACAATTATAAAGCACGTACAAAAAACAGTTATTCCAACAATTACAGTCACAATCACTCCTAGAATACAGGTAGAATTATTGCTAGTTTTACATTCACATTCACTACTCACCACATACAGAGATGAACTCAACTGCAGCAAAGATAACAGATGTTTCATGACCTGGTCTTTCCATTTAGAGCTCTGTTTCTTCATCCAGGTGGGACCTCTATCGTATCCACACCTAGGGTATATTCCTCCAGGTGGAACCTCTCGTATTCGCACCCAGTGTATTTTGATCCGCAGGACAAGTCCCAACGGGTTATCAGCTCAGTTACCTGACTATTCTAAGGTAATGTAGGCGACGAGCTGGAGAGAGGCCAGAGGGGTGATCAGACCCTCTTGCAGGCACGATTCTGGTGTGCCCCTTGGGGAGGCTCGGTGGTCCTCACGACAAGACTCTCTAATTTTTGCTTTGTCTGACGACCCTTTTATCTCCACTCCAGCCTATACGTCCGCCAAACCAATTATGGGTATTCCTACGTCACTTTGTCCCTCCCTCCTTGGGGAGGTCCTCAGGCCAGAAGTCTATCCTTGACCAGGTATAACTTTCAAGTAAAAATTGCAGCAACTTCAAACTTCCAAATTTGGGCCTAGGAACTGCTGTGCTCTCAAGTTACCCCTATTTCAAGTTCAACTGGTTACTTTTGGTCAGGGTTTTTGCTGCCTCTGAGCTCCTCTTCCATGGGGTTTACAACTTGTACCTCTTTGTCTGTTCTCGAGACCAACAACTTCTCCTTATCGCCTACAAAAAAAACAAAACAAAAAACTAGGAACAATTATAAGAACAGATGGTTACAAAACCTTGAAATATAATGAACAATCTTCAATGAACTTTTCCATTCATCACCTATAAATTAAATACTTGTTCCTTTCTCAACATGGACTCGGGGCACATGCACAATGTGGTGATTTTAACCCGTTACGACACTTTGCACAGGCTTCTTTTAAGCACAAGATAAAATGCTCTGAGCTGTTCTAGTGTCTCCACCCAGGCTGGGAACATCCCTGGAATTCTTACTCTTACAGGCACTTGCATTAAACACATCTCTGTTGGGCTGGCTCTCGTGTCTGCTTCTCGGGGAGCCTGTCGCTTGCACATATTAGTGCAGTCAGGGTGTGTTCCCTGATGTCAGTCCAATCCCATCTTCATCCCAAGATACATCTCTAAAGCAAAGAACCTGGTTGGGGAGCCAGCCTGCTGGGTTAGCAGGATGTCCCTGGGTTAGTAGACTCCGCGACCCGCATGATCATATTGAACTACATCTTTATTAGGTGTCAATATTCGTTTGTGCCAGTGATTGGATAACACTCCCCCTACCTGCCTGCTTCATGACTTCATGGTGAATCTGGTGTTACTGCTGTTTTTGGGTGCTTCTCGGCTGCACTTTCAGTGAATTTGACCACCAGAAATTAAGCTATGAAAGAGAAGGTTTTTTTCCCCCCATCTTGTTTCAAATGGCTTACTTCCTATCCTCCCTCAGCACAGCTGCCAGGGATGTAAGGAGCTAGCAGTCTGGATCTGAGGGATTCTCTCCCCTCATTCTCTCAGATAAAAAATCAGGGTAGGACGACACAGTCTCTGACCCTGTATTACCTACCTCATTTTCAGTGGAAAAATCTAAACTGGCTGCTCCGGTCTGGACTCCTGTGCCCTGCTGCCCAGAGGGCTGGATTGGATACCGAGGGAAATGCTATTATTTCTCAGAGACTGAAGGGAATTGGACCTACAGCCAGAGCCAGTGCTCTTCACTCAGCGCCTCCCTGGCTGGGATCGACAGTGAGCAGGAAAAGGTGAGTGAGCGGCAGATGCTTCAGCCCAACCGACGGGGCTTGGCAGGGCTGGAATCAGGCTAGACTCAGCCCTAGGTCCCAGAAATTGCCCTGTTGTTTCTTATACTGGGAAACCTGAGAGTGTTTCTGGCAACCGAATCCCAGCCCTGGTTAGAGCTGGGCTCATAGTCAGGGGTCATGGAAACCCACTCACTCTCAGCCCAATCCCCTTTTTCCCCAGAGCCCAAGGCTGGAGGATCCCTCTCTGTAGGGCTAGGCTGGCCTTGGCCACTGGGCTGCCTGTCGAGAACCTGCCTCTCTAGTTCACCACAGCCAGTGACTCCATGGTGGGAAGGGGGCTCCATGACCCTGCCTGGGGCAGAACTAAGGCTCTTGGGCTCTGTGGGAAGTGAACTTGGCCATTCCTCAGAGAAGCCCCCACCTACTTGGCTGAGCGGGGGGCACTATGTGTAACATGCTGGGAAGGAGCCTGGCATGGAGGTAGCAGTGCCAGCAAAGCTAAATGTTGTTTAGATTGCAGAAGGGCAGGTCTGTCTGAATATAGATGTGGGGATGAGATGGGGGGAGGGGTGGAAGATGGCCTCTGAGCAGCCCTCACTTCTTGCACATGTCCTCAGGCTCCCAGCTGAGCAGGTTCCAGTCTGACGGGACTTTCATCAAACTGGGATTCTCAGCCAGCAACTGGCTTACTGGCTGAGGTGCTGTCAGAGGGGCAGAGCTGCCAGCTGCTGTTGTAATGGCTCTTCACTTGCTTCCTCCATCCCCTTCCAGACCTAGAAGGGGGCTGGTGTAGAGGAGAGCTGTTGCAGAGTCCTGTCTTTGGCTGGACTCATTAGACTGGACCTTTTCCTCAGCCTCCCCATGGCATGATCTGGGCGTGGCTGTTGTCATCTGACTTGGGGCTCTCAGCTGGCAAACTACAGGTGACCCATCCAAACTTGAACTTCTGACCACCAGGTGCCACACAGAGGCAGGTGGTCACCACAGCCAGGGGCCAGCCTAAATATAATCTGACTTGTCTTATTTTTCAGGATTTCCTATTGCTCTACAAGGTCTTTCTTGATCGCTGGATCGGCCTTCACAGGGAGCCAGGCCAGCCCTGGAGATGGCCCAATGGCACCGAATTTGGCCTCCAGTGAGTCCCTTTCCCTCTAGTAATATTGTTTGTGTTAGCTCACAGGTGTCTGCTGTGCTGCAGACTGATCAATAGCTCCTCATCTAGCCAAATCTGTGTTCTTATTTTTATGTATTGTGACTGTAGTCTCTGTGGGGAGCCACTCTGAGATTGCTCAGTCAGGGCAAACTGCAAAGAATGGGGCAGTTAATCCCCAAACCTGGTGGCTAGTCTAATAATTAGATTCACCAAGCCAGCAACAAAACAGCTTCTACAATACCTTACTGGTTGTCCAGAAGTCAAAAGTACAATTCCCTTAAAGCAATCCAGTCCTGGCCTCCTACCCAGATAGCCAGGTCAAATGTGATGAGGATTACTGAAAATCTTGTTCATCTCGTATAAAGTTCTACTGATCCCAAGAGATTGGACGCATTACCCACCAGGTCAATGAATATTTCAGATCTTACCCAAGTACACGCTAACAGCCAGTTCTTAGTAACCAAACTAAGATTTATTAAAAAAAGAAAAGAGGGAGAGTATTCATATCTGTTTGTATAATGATCTTTTAACCAATAAATCCATAGGTCAGTTTCATAGCAGAAAGTTCTTTCCAGAATCAGTTAATCAATTTATAATCTAAATATTTAGTCCATATCTAGTATGAGGGTAATCCAGACTGGAGTTGAAGACCTCAGTTTTGCAACTTAACTTTCTCTTAAATTTAAGCAGAGCTGAGATAACAGGATCAGGAGCCCAGACTTCTTTTATAGACATCTGGCAGGTTATTGATAGTCCCCTGACAGCAGATATTCCTTAAATGATGAATCACCGTGGCTTTGAAGTAAAACCTGTTTCCTGTGTACACACTGGTAATTAGCTGTATTGATTACCATAAGGTAACTGCTAATCTATAGCCATTCACAGGTAGTTTACCACAAACTTCAAAGAGCAATAAAGACAATGATATTACTACATCCAAGTTTCATCTGAATGTTAATATCCCCTTTTGATCTCTGAATTAATAGAATATGGTGACAGACAGGAAACGCTTGGTTACATTGTTAACCTCTAACAATATATATGTAAATACAGACAAATATAATCATTATCTCCTAATATGTCTCTAAAAGTTGAATTTGGGTCATTTAGCCTGCTAGTACTTCACAGTTGCTGGCTCAGTGTCATAGTATGTATGTTTCATAGATTAAAACCAAGATGCAGCCAGCCTTTGATTGTAGTGTTATCAATTATTGATTATTTGTATTAAGGTAGTACCTGGGAGCCCTGGACCAAGCCCTCATGGAACAGCATCTAGCACAAACACAACAGAAGTCCCAAGGGGTTTAAAATACAGCACAGTCCTGGGCACGAGGGAGGTTGCTGCTCCATTGGAGGAGACGTTAACCAGAGCTCCAGAGGGCTGTCCGTGTGGAAGTTAGACCCTTTAACCCTTTCTGCAGTGCATTGTTTGGAGACTGTAGAAGATCCCCTGTAGGGGGCGGCGCCGGTGGCTCTCCCTCTGTGTCAGTCTCAGAGGGAGGTCACACTTCCTGGCGCCTACTCTCTTCGGGGAGTCCGAATTAAGGGGCCGCCTTCAGCCCTCAGTAGGGCGAGCCTTGGGTCAGGCCGCTCCTTTGGGGAAATAGTCTCTTGCCCCTTGGGACATGCTATCAGTCTGTGGTCCGGCCCTCAGCTAGGGATGGGCCGGCAGTGGGAAACAGCCCTCAGCAGGGCGAGGAAGCAGTCTATAGCCTAGCCTCCCTGAGGGTGTGGGGGCAGGCCAGCAAACAGTCTCGAGCCCCGGACAAGGCAAGGAAGCAGTCTATAGCCTGCCCTTCGATGGGGCGAGCAGGCAGGGAAACACACAGGCTTGAGCCCTTGGTAGGGCGGGCAGCAATCTATGGCCTGGCCCTTTTATAGGGCAGGCAGGCAAACCCACACAGGCCCAAGCCCTTAGCGGGGTGAGCAGCAGTCTATGGCTCGGCCCTTAGGCAGGGTAGGGCAGGCAGTAAGGGACCGGTCCTGGCGCTCAGCCGAC
Source organism: Emydura macquarii macquarii (assembly GCF_026122565.2). Taxonomy (NCBI): domain Eukaryota; kingdom Metazoa; phylum Chordata; order Testudines; family Chelidae; genus Emydura; species Emydura macquarii. The sequence continues at coordinate 195,436 of NW_027131269.1, forward strand.
ATTTACCCCAGGTCAGGGTGAGGGAAGCGGGGGAGGGGGATGCAGGCCCACCCATCTCCACTGTGTCCCAGCCCAGGGCCCTGTCAGTGATGGGGTGTCCCATCACTGGTCAGCGGGGCTCCAGCTGAAACACGCTGACTCACAGCGAGTGTCGGCTCAGCTGCACCGTAGTTGGCTTCCCTGGGCTTCTTCCTCCCATCCTCTCCCTAGAGTACCTGGGATTAGTTGTCTCCCTCTGGGTCACCGGGTTAGAAGGCTTGCGGGAGTCACACGAGTTCTTCACCGTCAAGCGGCGGCAGGTCCGGAAATTGTGTGGGATCCTTTGCAGAAGGCAGTTCCTTTAAGTCCTCAGGTCCCCAGGCAGTAGGCAGCTCCAGCAGGCTTTCCTCCAGGTCGTACAGTTCAGGCAGCTCCTCCGGATCTGCAGGGCCCCACACCTTGGGTAGATCCATCAGCTTTTCCTCTGGGTGGACGTTGGGCATGGCCCTAGGCTTGAGCACCAAGGGAGAGGCGTCCTTCTCCCTTGGCCACTGGCCCCTGACTGAGCAAGCAGGCCTGGGTTTTAAAGGCCTAGCCCTGCCTACCTGCTTCCGGTCAGGTGTTGTCTTTCTGGGTTCCAGCCCCCGGGGGGGGAGGGGATGGCTCTCCCTCTGCCTCAATCTCAGAGGGAGGCCACACCTCCCAGCTACAGAGACTAACAGGGTCCCCTCTGCGCTGTTGGTGTAACTTGAGGTCCTCTCAATAGGAAGCTACTAGACAGAAATCTGTCTTGGCAGCCCCATAGGGTTTGAAACATCTCTTGACTCTCTGACCATCCCAGAGCTGGGGAGGATCATGGCAAACTTTTCTTCATGGAGAGCTGATGCTGCCTGTGGAATTTCTCCCCTGTGGGCTGACTGGGACTGGAGAGAGAGCTGGGTCTAGGTGAGAGCATCGGGCAAAGCTGAATAGCGGGCAAGTCATGCCAAATATCTACCCAGCATAAAGACATGACTGGAAGCCCTAGCTGTTATCTCTCAACCCCAGCCTCTTTCCCCTCTTCCTGCCCTGCAATACCTGCTAATTGTTTTCTACCCCTTTATGTTTCCCCTTCTGCAAGGGAGGAGTCTGAAGTGGGGCTAATGTCTGTGAGCGCAGCATCTCCCCTCACAGACCTGTTCTGGGGGGTTGTCTTGCCCTGTCTGTGACAGATGGGACATGCCCAACCCCTCTGTGTTTCCCACTCCTGCTGTCTCTGTTGCAGGTTTCCAGTAAGAGGAGGAGGCAACTGTGTGTATCTGATGGATGAGGACTGGTTCGGCAGCTCGAGGTGTAGCACATGGAGACGCTGGATCTGCAGCAAACCCGATGCCTATACGATGGGGAAGGGATGCACAATGGAGTCAAAAGTTTGAGACTCAGGGGAACTAGACCTGGTGAAGCTTTATTAGGGGGTACATCTGCTACTACTCCAAGATGATGGAATCTGGTTCTCTAATCCTTCCAGACCATCCCCATGACTTTGTCCATGCCTGGCTGTGCACATTCCAAACAGTGAGGCTCCCAGCCGTTGACTAGAGAAGATTGTTCTCTAGAGCGGCACGCTGCTCAGGGCTGAATGGTATTTTTCTTTGCTCAGTGTAATTCCATTCGTTCTAGTTCTTCATTCCCACAAGGATTCTACTCCAAGACTTCCACTTTGACGTCTTTCTTTGAAATGCCTGCGTCACCTTAAGACAAAACCTAGTTCTCCCTGTAAGAGCCAAGCAGGTGGATCAAGAGCTGACAGGGACCCAGAAGGCTGAGACGGAAGGTGCCAACCAAAATGCAACTGAGCGAGAGCAATGGGCTTTTCTCCTTTCTCAGTGACATAAAGGAAAGGCTGTAAAGCTCACACATCTTCCCATCTGTAAGCAGACACCTGAATGCTAGTGTGGTGGGGGCTGGCCTCTACCCAGCTCCTCAGGAGAAGTGAGAGTCACCCTGACTCAGGTGTAAACTCCCTAAAGTCTGGTTCTGGGATCAAGTGGGCTAGCTCATTGCCCCTTCAACGGGGAAGCGGAGGGAGAGCTGAGCCCTGTGATGGCCGAGACCCTGGCTGAGTGTAAGGAGACAGACAGGTAAAGTGGATAGCTGAAATTTTGTCTGCCCTTCATAGAGTGAGAGAAGGGGAAAGCATTCAAGTAGCTAGTTCAATTCCATGTCAGCGGGTGGCCATGGACCCTGAATCGCAGCCCACCAGGAGCAGGGAGCCAAGAGGGAACTCTGGCTTGGATAGAAGCAATAGGTTAACTCCACAATGGGAAGGAAGTTCCTTGCATACAGCTCCAAAGGGAGAGTCTTGCATCCCTTCTCCACCTGACTGAGAAATCAGAGTCCCAGAATTAGAGTAGGATTAAAATCAATTTTTCAGGGGACAGACCTATCCTACTTCCCCTAAATGGTCAGGGGTCAACTGCTGCCCCACCGTAGTGGGGGTGATGCCCTAGACCACAGAAAAGACAGCTAACACCTCGAGGAATATGGGTTCACTGCCCTGCTCGCTTCCCAGCAGACTAAAAGCAGGAGGTAGGGGCAGGACCCAATCCCAGGTCCACACCCAAAGGTGTTGGGATGGCAAAAGAGCCCAACAGTGCATGAACTCCCCCAGTACACCCAACTAGTGTAATCTAAGGGACAATCTGTGAGGTGGATTTGAAATTGTCCTCTGTTGTTTTATATATAAAATTGTGACAGTCTGCACTATGAAGGTCACCACTTATAGCAGCCTATGATAAGCATTGTACAAAGTGGCCTTGTGAGATATAATTTGAAAACTCATAATCTGCTGAACATGATCGTTCTGGCAAAATATGAGTATCAACATTGTAGATAGAGTTATAAGTTTCTGCTGTATGACATTGCTGTAATGTTCCAGAGTTAGAAAGGCAGGCCTAAACAAGTTTTTCAGAGACAAAAGTACACTTGCACCCCAGCCATGTGTTCAAGAGCCATCACCTGCTTAAGCAGCTCTCCTTTCACGGAGGAGGGAGGAAGTTAAGACTATAACGAGTTCAAAAAGGAACTAGTTAAGTTCATGGAGGATAGGTCCATCAATGGTTATTAGCGAGATGGGCAGGGATTGCTGTTTGCCAGAAGCTGGGAATGGGCGATGGGACGGATTACCTGGCATTGGCCACTGTTGAAAAACAGGATTCTGGGCTAGTTGGACCATTGTTCTGATCCAGTGTGGCTATTCTTACGTGTAAACAAGGAATTTACATTTCATCACAATGACTCTTCAATCCTCATGTCCACAAGAGACTTGTTACCTGCACCTGGAAGGGGGAGGTAATCCTCAAAGAGGGGAGAGTGGTATAAAAATGAGAGATAGGCGGAGGCAAGGTGAAGTGGAGGCCACTATCTCTCTGCTCATGACATCGGCAGCTCTCAAAGAATTGAATGAAGGGGGTGTGGTCCCAGGCTGAAAGGAGACAGCCTGTGAAGTTTATTGCAGCCTATTAGGTATTAGCTTGTGTATTACTCTTATTTTCTTGTGTAACCAATCCTGACTTTTACACATCATCACTTGTAATTACTTAAAATCCATCTTTCTGTAATTATTTAATGTATGGTTTTATCTTAACCCATGTGTTTAGATTAAAACTTGTGGGGAAACACCATTGGGGATAACAAGGCTGGTGCATTATTATTTTCCTTTGATGAAACGATGGACTTTCTATGAGCTTGTATTGGTCTGGAGGGTACTGAGCAGGACAAGACACACATTTCTGAGGGAAAATCTGGGACTGAGATTTTGCAGATGTGACCCTCTAATGTAATTCATGAGTGACTATCCAGAGTGCTCATGGATTTGGCGTTCTGTTAATTTGCATACTGAAGGCTGTGTGAGCAGGCCAGGAGTGGCTGTTCTGACAGCAAAGCAGTGTAAAATGCTCCCCTTGCTGGAGAATTAAGGGGACACAGCTGTTCAACAGTCCAGACTTTACCCTAATATGTAATGAGTTCTTGGAGATGCACCAGCCTCATGCAGCATAGATGGTGGAGTACTCACGTGTTCCTGTACTTTCTAGGGTTGTGGCTGGGAAAGGGGATGCTGCTGCCCTTCAGCCACCTCAGTTCCTTCCTGGCAAGCCTCATGGTGGTTTATGGTAAAAGTGGTAAACTGGGGTGTGCAATCTTTGGGGGCAAAGGATCTGGGATTTCTATGAGTGGCCAGTGTCGGGCTGGTCATCACAGTGGAACGATTTAAATTACTTGGGATGCGCCTATTGGTAACCTGCAGCAAGGCAAAGACAGGGCTGGGATAGCCCAGAGAGGAGGGCTTGAAAGGCTGGTGGTTTTAGGAGCTAACTCCCAGTTACCATACGCTGGCCTCCCTCACGCTGGACACAGGGTGACTGAGTAGCCAAGATCCATCACTCCCTCTGAGTGCACTTCCTGGATCTGTTCACCTGCTTGAGGCCATTAGAACACAGTTTGGAATGGTAACTTTTGCTTTGTTTTAATTCATTGAAATCTTCAAGCATGCAACTGGGATCACATACATTTTGGCAGCCAAGAATCCCATCAGCTGGAGAGGGAAAACTATCTTTTGAGGTAGCACACTGTACAAAGTTTGTATGGACAATTTTATGTTTTGAAAAATGGTCAGTGGCAGAAACGCTCTGCTTAATTGTGAGTCCAGAATGGCTGCTATGACGGTATTTTGTGGGGAGGTTGAAGTAGTGATTTCAGTTATCAGCCCTAGGTTTCTGACTAGCATGTATGTATTTATGATATGTTTGGAGAGGGCTGTTATAGACAAAGCCTTTGTTAGGCAGTCATCGAAGTAAGGAAATACGTAGATTTTCTGCCCCCTCAAGTGAGCAGGCATTGCAGAAATGCATTTTATGAACACTGGGGCAGTAGAATGACCAAATGGAAGGACTGAATTAAAAATGTTCATTCTCTACCATAAAACAGAGCTATTTTCTGTGTGATTGTCTTACAGCAATGTGAAAATAAGCATCCTTCATGTGGAATGCTGCAAACCAGTCTCTTGGTGAGAGGGTAGAATAATAAGTGAGGATTTAACATTCAGAAATGGAACTTCCTGATAAACTTGTTGAAGCTTTGTCAGGTCTAGAACTGGCCAAAGACCTCCATCTTTTTTAAGTCTCGGGAAATACCCAGACTAAGGTATAAGGTACTTGTTTGGGACCTCGTGGATAGCTTCTTAGCTGCCTTCTGTTTTAGAGCTAGTAAACCTTCTCTATCCTTTGGCAGATCTACTTTGGCTATAGTCTCTGGGACACTCCTACGGATTTAAGCCTAGTATATCTGTGCAATGAAGTAGCTAATGCTGCAGTCCTACCAGCTGTGCCCAAGAAGTCAAATACAGCATGCAGGGAATGATTAGCGAGCTGTTGACTTTCTGAGACAATGGCATTGACTAGCTTACTTTGTTCCTCTAGTAGCAGTTTTACAAAGTTACTCACTTTATCCCAGAGATAAAAATTGGTTGCAAGCCCTCACAACCAAATAATTAGCCACACTTTAATTGTGTAGAATATGTAACGACCTTCCTTCCTAATGCATCAATCATTTTACCTTCCCTGTCTGAAGGTGTGGAATCTGCTGCTCTACCTTTAGATCTCTTTATAGCAGCTTCCTTTACTAAAGAATTAGGTGATAGGTGTGTATGAAAATAGGAGAAAACTCTGTTCACCTAAATCCAACACAAAGGTAGAGGCAAGTTCTGCAAATGTTGCTCCTTTGGAAGAATGTTCAAAATTATGGCCCAGACTTAGGCACCACTGGCAGTCACAAAATGCCTACTCAGTTGCTGTCTAACCCTGCAGGTGCCTAAATTCACTCATCACCTAAATCGTCACTGTGACAGTTTCCTAGGCAGCATCTATAATTACACCTCTGAGCTGTTTCCACTTTTAGGCTAGTGCTTAAAGTATGGACCTAGGCTGTGGGAAAACCCCACTTTAGATCCCCCCCCCCCCTTGCCTGAGGAGCAGGGATTTGAACATAGCTCAACACTGGGCTACCTCAGTCTCTCTTCTTCAAGGTGTTCCACTTTAGATTAAATAAATAGTCATTAGTAGAGGGGGACTGGAGTCTGGGTCTCCCACCTCCATACCCTGACCACCATGCTAAACAGCCTATCCCTGTCTCTCTGCTTCAAGGGCTAGTTAAGTAGTTATCCCAACTGGATACAGCTTAAAGAGCAGAGGTACAGGGAGACCATCATACATCATGGGTTAGAGTACTCCTGTGCTGGGTGGTGGATCCATGTTCAAATCTCTTCTCATCAGGCAGAGGAGGGACTTGGACCTACATCTCCTATACCCTGGGTAAGCTCTCTAACTGCTGGGCTATGAAGGAGGGTCACCTCTTTTCCTTTGGTCTCTTTCAAGAAGAAACACCGTAGGCATCTGACTTCAGAGGAGGGTTCACAGCTGATCTAATCCCAAACAGATATAGTTACCTCCCTCCAGCTCATGTTTAAGACCCACCCCTCTAAGGGACATCAGCACTTAGGACACACCCCTTTCCAGGGCATCTCCCACTGCCTGGCGTAGGCAGCTCCCAGCCCCCAGTGCTGGCTTCGGTGGACCCCATTTTGAACTACCCCTCTCTCCTCATCCATTGTAGGGGGAGCCCAGTGTTAGAAATAATCAAACAGGTTTTCGCGGGGGTGAATCGGGGAGATGGAACCCTTTATTGCCTGCTCATTCCACCTCAACGCCGCGAGTGAGTAACGAGGGGGTTACTTTACAATTCTTTTATCCATAACAGTATGTAAATGTATACATTTTCAGCAACTCCCCATAGACCCTTATTTGGTTATATTCACACCTATAAAATGAATATTAACTACATAATGAATATAATTATACGCGCCCCTGTTTGTTGTTTGCAGGATTACCATACAGAGGTCAGGCACATCACCTTAAAATCTATTAATTTTACACTAACATTCTTTGAAGTAAAGACATGTCCGGGGGAGAAGGAAGATAATGTTTTCTTCCCACCAAAAGGCCTTGCACAGGAATGGCGATACTCATCCCTGTGCAGATAGCCAGGAACGGAGTTGAAGAGGAGACATAACAGACTCTAACTAGAATTTATACCAATTAACAGAAACAAGGTTTACCCTTGCCTCGACCCCGTTCTCTGTAATTTAGGTCTGACCATTTGTCCAGCTTTTAACTCTTTACTCTCCTACGCGTAGGTGCCAAACTCACGCTTTGTGAATCCCAAGGCTTTTCTAGGCACCTAAAAGTTAGGCGTTGCGACACTCAGTGTCATAATACGGGAGTCCCTTTGTGAATCTAGCACAATGGGTCTTTCTGAGAGGAGAGCAAATGACGCTTAGATCTGTAAAAGTGACATTGGTGCTTAGCACTAACAGCCTTTTCTGATTTATTTGTACAGCTTTGAAAATAAAAACTGTTCCTAAGTGCCCCCAACAGTGTCTGCTTCCACAAGATGCCCAGGACAGGAGACAGCCACCTCTTTATGGAATCAGACCCAGTTCCTGAGAAACAAGTGCATGGATCTCACTTGGAAAATGGGGTTTTCTCACCCTTCAGAATTCTTTCATTTAAAAATAGCTTTGTTTTGGAAAAAAGAAGGATACTGTTAATTTTAGTTATACAAGCACAGATCATTAATGCCATTGATTATTTCAGGGCAACTTTCTCACAAATCCATTTAGCTACATCGCTGCAGATTTCGGAAATAGTGTGGTTCTTTTTGATCATCCCACAGCTGTCCATCTCTTTGTCTCCTGTTAGCTGGAACCTGTGGCACAAAAAGCAAAAGTCACTGTGTGTTTAGATTTATCAACCAAGATCTTTAGCAGTTCTTCCTCGTTCGGATGGGTGCCTTGTCTCGCTGCTATCTTCCTTGATCTGTGTTTTTCTCTAGAGCCCCACCTCACAGACGGGGAAAAAAGCTGGGCAGGCTCAGTTCAGTTCTGGAAAACACTTGTCCACTTGCAAAATCCATCACGATTGTTGGCCACACGGCTGGGGTAATTGAATCGTGCTTTAAGGCTACACCTAGCTGGTCTCCAAGAACAAAGACACAGTAGATGTGGGTGTATTTTTAAGACAAAGTTAAAATTGTCATTTGTATAGCAACAGTCAATGGTGCCTTAACCCAATATTTAACCCTGCTTCTACCCTGTTCCCCTCTTTTTACCTCATACCTCGTCACCCGTGCCATGGCTGCCTGACAGGATAACCAACAGGGAGTAATTCTAATGCTATACCAAGAGCAAAATTCTATGTTAATGCAACATTGGTGTTGAGCATTTACCTACCAAAATAAAAAGAACACTCTGAGCATACATTCATAGTAGTTTGAATGGTCCCCTGGCATGAGTGCATTGGAGCTCAGTCACCCATGACATGTTCACACAACTCTGGCCAGGGGTGCAGCTGTGGTAACAAAAATTAGCAAGGAAGTCTAGTTCCTCAGGATCTATCATCGCATACTGAAAGAGGACCATGTAAAATTTTAAAAGAAACATTTCATTCTTTTCTTATTTGACAGGTGATCAATTAAGTGCTGTTGATTAATTATGTAATCTTCCCTAAGACAGTTTCCTCCGTTCTATATACTAGTGTGCAGTGTTAATATTGTGCATGGTGTTTGAAAGAAAAAAAGGGAAAAAATAGATATTTTCTTCTGATGAGTTAGGGTGCAATTCTCATCCATATACTGACTAGTGGAAGTACCTGTGGGAGGTGTAAAGCTGTGAATAATGCTCAGATTATTACAGTTTTCCAAGTCTCATATGAAATCTGAATCCGGAGGTAACGTGATCTTTCGCATGACACAGTTCACGACTTTCAACTCCTGGCAGTTGAAGGGCTGCACACACCTTTTTACATTCCGAATTGGCAACATTATTTCCTCTTCCCCCCCAAAAAAGATACATTATAAAGCTTGAGCTGTCCATCCCAGGGGGAAGTGTAGTGCATCGCTATGTGAGGCTAGGACAGTGAATGGTACTTCTTTTAAGGCAACTCTCTGGTTCTCTAGAAACTTGGCTTACAGTTTAAAAAGTCTCATGACTGTGAAAATCTTCAAACTGTCAAATGAGTGTAACCTACACAGGGACGCGTGCCTGAGTCTGTAGAGAGCCTAATCCACTTGCTCTTGGAGGGGGGAACTGCTCCATACATCTCAATGGGAGGAAAACTACCAGCCCCAGTGAGCTGGGCATCCCTCCAACCCGACCCCAGCAGGGGTCTCTGTGTGTGGCAAGAGGGAAAAAGGGCAGATGCTTGACTCCCCTACCCAAGCAGCAACACACCAGTTGCTGGGGTAAGTACTAGTGGTCCTGCTGCTGTTGTTCCTGCTTCTCCAGGGCAAGGGAAAGGGGGCCCAGCTGCCACTTTTGGAAGGTGAATGGTGTTCCCATGTCCCTGTGTCTCGGAGCTATTGTCACAGGCTCTCTGCAGACTCAGGCAGACGTTGTTGTGTCTGGTACAGCTGGGTCACATTTTCAAGCTTTTGCTACATGAACATGAGGGCTTGAATCTTTTTTTAAAAATGAAAACGAAGATTGTGACCTCACCCCATGACAGTGGCTGTCAGGGTCTAGGGCATGTGACTACTGTGACTCTATTGGCCCTGCCCATGTGTGTATTCAACCCTTCTCTCACACAGTGGAACCAAGCTTGAGCCCAGCATCGCTGGGATAGTCATATTTTGTACAATTGTGCAATATGTACTGAGTGGTGTCTGAAGGGCTGGGTCTGGTTGGTGGATGGGGCTTGGGAATATACTGCCACTTTCCCTACCCTCATTCCAGCCATGGGGTGGAGGTAAAATGTGCTCGGCGGGAGAGGGGACCCTGACCCTGAATTAATGAGCACATTGCTGGACAAGTGCCCCGTAACTCAGCCAGAGTAGCACAGCTAAGAGCTAACATAGGAGCCAACAGCTAAGTGCCTCTTTATCAAGACAAGGATTATGCTTAAACTAGTGTCTTCCCAGACATGCCCATTCTCCAAACACACCCTGACCTTCCTTTATCCTATGCTCCTGCAAGCACACACGGGGCTTGAGGCTCTCTCCATCTCTCCATGTGCAGGACTCTGCCTGGTGCTTCACTTTACTTGTGCTCTCACACAGTCCCTGTTCCCAAAAGCACGAGGCAGCAATAATCTCATGTTCCCACTTGTGCACCATGCAAAGTTTCAAAGCAAACTAGGAACCATGAAAACTCACAGTGTTTCGTCTAACATGGAGCCGTCCACCCAGGTCCATTTCCTCTCTGGGGATGTAACATTGAGTCCAAGCCAAACATTGTTCATGTGCGTAATATTCAGTATATACCCCTGTAAGTGACAGGACAGAGAAGTCTGGGTGAATATAACCTGCTATAATTCTCTGGCTTCTTTGCTCTTTCTGCAAATGAAGAAAAAGACCCTGCTACACAGCTCTGCAATCGATTTATACCCAATTTGTGCTGTTTCCCTTTTCCAGTCTCACCCCCTCCCTCCCCTGTACATATCAATGATATTTTAATGCACGCTGGCGTAGATTTTTCATAAGCCAAATGTCATGGAGCTGGGGAAAAATCCTAAACTTTGTTGTTGTTTTGCTGCAAGCCCATTGTGTTATATTATTACTAGTGACACTCATCTCTCCAGGGGCAGTTTAAGCCATTTTTATTTACTGTACCATCTCCTCCTTGTCCTGGATCACAAGCATTTCAGAGCTCTTCGCTGCGCAGTCCTCATGACTCTCACGCCAAGATTTACTTTCTTTAGAGACCCAATAGCACTTGTTCTTATGCAGCAGCCACTCAGCAGGACACAGTTTGCACCCGCAGTCCTCTGGAAATAGACATTGGAAAAGGCAGCATTATAGAGGTCAGAAGGATCTGAACAGCACTGAGCTTCCCTGTGTTCAGGAGTTCTGAAACTAGAAATGTTCTCAGCCAAGACATTTCTTTTTATTCACTGTTTGATTGAGGAAATAGCAGATGGAGGTACGGCTCAGGAGAGAGGTGCTTTGGCAGAGCTGTAATGTGAATATGAATTTGTAAGATTGGGCACATAATTCATGTTTTACAGGTTCAGTATCACACAATGAATCTCCCTCCCTCTGAAAAGAGAGACAACACAAAACTGTTGCCTTCCCTGTTGAATCATTTCTGGAGCACTTTAAATGTAGAGAGAGGGAGGCAAGGGATTCTCATAGGACGTTCTGGCTTCCCAGGGCACTCCCAGACAACTGAGGGCTGTGTGCAGATCACACATGCAGAAAAACACCTTACAAGAAAAGTATTAAGGTTGCAAAGTCAAGCACGCAAAGTGTCAGAGTTGCCTGTGCACTCTTTATTGGGCCCCCTTGTGCCTATGCATTAGGATCCAGTCTGTGAGTACATGATCACATACCAGTTTTCTCCGCAGGACCCCTGCTTCGTTCAGGACACATGACGGACAGTGCTCCATTACTGAGCAGCTATTCAATATTTTGTTTTCGTCTCATTTAAGGTGTAGCCCCAGGAGTTCTGCACAGAATTCAAAGCCTGCTCTAAGGACAGAACTATTCATTTTCTCATGAGCTTTCCTCTGGCACTCCAATCTATAGTCTCTGAGAGCTCCACAAAATGTTAATGAATTTTCACAGCACCCCTTTGAGATCTGGGGATTGCAATATTTCCATGTTACAGATGGGGAATTGAGGCACGGAGAGTTTAAGGTCAAAAGTATCCAGCAATATTGGGTTCCCAACTGGAGAAACTAGACTCCGATCCTCAGAAGGTATGTAGGCAGGAATTAGGTACCCAAATCCCTTGATTTTTCCAAATACTTGTTGGGAGAATGTGAAGCAAATAAGGTGAAGGACTAAATAGAAATCTTGCTTTTGGCCTTGCTTTTAGCCCAAATAGATGAGGATGCAAATGAAAAGGAATGTGAGCGAGAGAGCAAACTCGCCCCCACGCAGAGTGCAAGTTTTGCCTTTCTGTAATGAGAGAAGATAACAGGGCAGCAGGGGTCGCTAATCAAGCAGCTGGGAGGGAGAAAGATGCTGACACTAGGAACAGTGATCCTGACTGAATGTAACCCTGCTTCTGCCTCCCTGTCACTCCCATGGGGTACAAAGGAGGCAGTGTTAAAGACCCCAGGCAGAGACCCTCCAAAATGGAACATGACCATATATTGGAAAGGATGGTACTGGGGGGGGGGGGAGGCTACGGGTATAACTGAGTCTACCATGAAGAAGGAGGGGGAAGTGGGGGCTCCGATGCCATATGGAGACATCATTAGGGCAGGAGGGAGTTCCCGTGGCATACAGCACTATGGTCAGGGGGCAGTTCTATGGGCACACAGAACTACAGTCATGGGAAAGGAAGCCCAACTGATGTGAAGGGCTGTGATTTTAAGCTTGCCTGTTTTGACCCCAATAAACCCATCACATCGCATTGCCTGCAGACTGGACTCTGTATCTGGGAACTGAGAGGGAAGGAGCAGGCGATAGCCCTAGCAGCACTTAGCATTTTATAGTACTTCATATGTTCAGAGCACAGCTCCCGCTGACTTCAGTTACAGCTGTGACTGCTCAGCACATCCACAAGTCAGACCCCAGGGTCTCAATTCAGGCACCCAGTGAATGAGGAGCACAGTGAGTGACCATCTGTGGAAGGGTTGGTTTAAGTAACTCTCCCTCACCACCAGCCCCAGTGTACTCTGTCCCCTGCCATCTGGCTCCCTTCTGCATTCAACTCAGGCCACTTCCTTCTCTGTGCTGCCAGGGCTCAGCAGAACACTAAAACCACAGGAGAGACAGGTTCCCAGTCACTGTCAGGACCCAAACCTTGCCCGCAGCAGCTCAGGGGCGGGCTGCAATTGCATGGAAGGTCCTACTCAGCCCCTGCCGCTCTGGGCTGGAGCATGCGCACTGTTGATGGAATCATGGCAGATTGGGTGGCACAATTCTAAGAAGTCGCTAATGAGCAAGTGCAAATTGTGAATTTTCAAAGATTTATAACCTGGCCAAATTGGACAGATCTTCATAGGAACAGCAAAAGGCAGATAGAGCCCTGATTTGTAAGCCACCCCCTTGCCAAATTTCAAGTCCCTATTCAAAGCACGGGGGCAGCACTAGAGCTTCTGAAAGTCAAAGTCTCCAGAATTTTTTAACATGAGGAATACAATGTATTGTCAGTGGCCTGGTTCTCAGAAACATCTGGACAGTTTTGGCTGAAATTAAAAAAAAAAAAAAAAAAAAAAAAAAAAATCAGGCTGAGGCAGACACTTGGCATGGAAGCTTCAGCCTGAACAGCCAGTTTAATTGTCAGCAAAAATATAAGCAACTGAAAACAGGCTGTCATAGTGAGAAGAATCGGTGCAATCTTAATAATAGGTGGTGCTACCAGCCTCACCTATAATCTGCACGTGCACATCCTGAACATCTCTACTCAGTGCCTCAAAACTCAGGAGAGGGAAAGGCAGCCCTAGCTGGGTGCTAACCGCAGCTCTACACTGCTCCATTCTGTGTGTCTACACTTGTGGTCATTAAAATCCCAGGGTCCTATTTTGACTAACAGAGGATTTGCCAGCTTGTGTAACTACATTTTTGCCTCCCTAAAATCTCTCTGCCAATTTCAACTGGATGTGACAGATATTTCCAGATTGTGGTCTATGGGGTGATTGATGGTGCTCCTCTCTGGAAAGCTGACAGGTCACATGTTCCTGGCCTCTCCTCATTTCCACCTGCTATATCTGACTGAAAGACATCTACAGCTACATGTAATGCTTTCCCGTACTACTTCTCCATGTGAGCAACTGATGTAGTTGCCAATGGGATGTTACATGATGGCAAAAAGGGGTGGGAGCGGGGAGAAGAGTCTGGGGTTTACAAATGGGAGGTCAAGTGTCCATTAGGTGCTCTGTATTAAAATGTGCTGCACCCTACAAATACATTTGAATCTCCCCAGGGATTTTGAATTGTTCTTCGCTTTCTCTCCTGAGGTATTGTATAGTGTTGTGTGCTGCTAAACAGCTAGTAAGTTTCACTCCACATGTGACTATGCTGCAGAGGTAAATGAAAGGATTCCTGTGTTATACATTCACAGGAGAAAATCTGTTTTTCCCTTTTAAAAAGGTCCTTAAGTTACTTTTACAGATATGTTAAAAGAATGTTGTTTAGGCTGCAAAACCAAGCAGTCAAAAGTTATGAAACATAAGAAATAAGATTGCCCAGAAAACCTTAAATCTGCCCTTTTGTAAAACATCATCATACAGTCTTTAATTACATGATCACACACTGATTTTCCATGAGACCCTGCTTCATTCAGGGTACAAGCTGGAAAGTGGATGAGGCAGATAGTTTGAAGAAGAGGAAAGATGCTCTTTTGTGATGAAGGCACTAGACTGGACTCTGCCACAGACTTCCTACATGTTGTTAAATAAGAGTCTATCTAATGCAAGAGGGCAGAATTAAGGATGTATGGACAACTATAAAACTGTCATTTCCTAACTTCTGAGTTCCTGACTTTGCAACTAAAACAGTCTTTTAATGTAGTTTTTTTATATAATAGACATTTTATTACACTATAAAATGTGTTTCATATACATGGGAAGTACTTTGAGTGACCACTAGATGTCACTCCTACTACTCCGAACAAACAGCAAAAAATGTATTTATTAGAGCTGTCTGAAATTTCCCTGACTGAAATTTTCAGAGGGTTTCCCCCTTTTTTCCCTTATTTACTTTCTCTCCCTTTTTCCCCCACTGGAGAAAATATGGGGAAAGGCAAAATGCAGAAAAGTCCATAATTTTTAAACTAAATGTTTCGTTTTTCTCAGAAAATTTCCCTTTAGAAAAGTTTCAGAAAATTGAAAATTTGACATGAAAAATAACATTTTTGACAAAACCCTCTTTTCTGATTAAGAGTCAGAAAATTTTCAGCTAGTTCTGGTATTTATCTTGCAGCCGTCCAATGGAACTAATGACAAGAAAATAAAGACAGGAAGATGAAGGTGTTGCACATTTCAGCTATATACAAGATATTGTGATGCAGTAGCTGAATTTTCAATCAGCACGTTTGGAGTGAGTTCTTCCGGGTGGGCACAATGTTGCAAACAGTACAAAGAAGAGCAGCTGAGGTTACCTGTCGAGTTGTTGTCTGGCTTTGGATACCATCTTGGTTTCAAGCAAGACTGGGAATCCTCCAGGTTGGAATTACATTCAGTTCCATTTGTCATTCTCTGACCTCGGTTTTGTCCTTCACAAGGATATGTAACAAAAGGGAGAAAGTAAAAAGTATCAAGTCCCCAAACACCATGAGATACCTATCAAGTTAGGATAGGGACAGAAAAGCAGCGGGAGATGGAATCTCACCCATTACATATTGTAAGTCTCATCCCACTTTTTTGCACATCTCACAGTCGCGTTGTTACAGTCAAATAATGCATGATTCATGTATCAAGCTCTCAGCTCTACTTTGTTTATGTAACACTTTTGATATCTATGGCAGTGATGAAACAGCCAGTCATTTATTCAGAAATGTTTTGGAGGGCAAAAAATAGAATCTAAGTGGAATTGCAGAGGTAGAGGAGAATTCACTGAACCAATGAATCTATGGCGCTGAGATACTCACCCCAAACACCAAGTGCTATCACAGCTGCTGCCAGGATGATGTTGCCAGCCCATCCAAGCCATAGAGCAATCCGATGCCAGCGTGGGCATTGAGGGATATCTGCAAGAATCAGAACCTAGCATAAAGATTTGTAATAAAACATGAAAACGTGTTCTCCTTTGGAGGCTGCACAACAACTTCATATGGAGAGAAGGATTTAGTTTGGACTCATGGAACATGAGGAGGGAAATGATCAGTTTTAAAACTCTCGTAGGCCACATCACCCTCCCAAGGGCAACATTAACTGTCTAGCTGGATGGAAGTAGTGGAAAGCTGAAGAAAATACCAAAGACAAGTCATGTTTACTAGTTAACAAGTTCACATCATCCTGGATCAGAGGGCCAGGTTCTCGGCTGGTGTCACTATGATGGAGTGGGAATTTTCCCCACACTTTGCATTGCTACATAGGGGGACGGGAAAGGGAAAAGGATTACGTTTGCTCTCAAGGCAGACTAAGAGAGAAAGAGGCATGTGTGTGTGTGTGAGAGAGAGACTTAGTTGTCTGAGCTGATTGAATGGTCATTAACAGGACTAGCCAAGGCTGACCTATGTCAGTGGAAATTCTGAGAAGACACTGGAAAGCCCAGTCACCAGGGACATTGACACCTCACAACCAATGATCCAGAGGAAAGAGGATTAAGAGGATTTCCCCGCTTCTCAGCAGAGAATCAGAGCCAAGAGCCCAGCTTGAGAACAAAGGCCTGGGAGATGGGGGAGATAAGTGTGGGCTCTGGAAGATGCGTGAGACTATCTCTCACTGGGAACTGGCTAAGGAAGAAAGTCAAAGAGAGAAACAGAGCCTGAAAATGGAGTTCATTGTAGCTTGCTGGGTGAATTGTGGTTTGACCAGAATGGACTGTGTTTTAACCTTTATGTCTCTCTGGTAACCCAAGGACTTCTAGTGCCGTGTTCCAGTTAGGTAATAAATCCTGTTCTGTTTTGAAGACACTTTTAAGGTGCCACTGCAAATATTGGCTGGGGTGCATTAGTCCCTGAAGGGTGTCTGAGTTTCTACCAGGAGCCTAGCTCAGTTAGACTCGCTAAGCAGAGCTCAGTGTGAAACAAGAGGGATGGAGCCCAGTAGCTCAGTCTATGAGGCAGGGAGGTTGCTTGGCCTACCCTGAAGGAAGAGTGACACCCCTTGTGGGTCTGATTCCTCCAAGAGATGTTCAAAAGCTGGGGTGCAGCACAGATCCTGTGGAACCGTAACAGTGACTCCATATAACAGCATGGCAAAAACAGGCCGTAAGTGGTGGCAGTTGCTGCTGCAGACTTAGCTGTTATCATCCATCGATCCAAGTATACACGTACCCCTCCATGTCTGTGATGTGCCAACCCCACGGCCAGTCACTTAGTAAATACCACTGGGGCTGTTGGCAAGCGGCTAGGAAGAACTCTGAATTGGAAGTGCCTGACTTCCACAAAGAATCTCAGGTATTTGCAATGGTTTGTCCCATAAGCAGATGGAAGTAACCATCTTTCATGGTGAAATAGGAGTACCAGTCTCCTTAACAAATTGGAGACAGTCCAGCGGAGGGCAATGAACATGATTAGGGAGCTGGAGCACATGATTTACGAGAAGAGGCTGAGGGAACTAGGCTTGTTTAGTCTGCAGAAGAGAAGAGTGAGGGGGGATTTGATAGTGACCTTCAACCACCTGAAGGGGGATTCCAGGGAAGATGGAACTTGGCTGTTCTCAGGGGTAGTAGATGACAGAACTAGGAGCAATGGTCTCAAGTTGCAATGGGGGAGGTATAGGTTGGATATTAGGAAAAACTTTTCCACTAGGAGGGTGGTGAAGCATTGGAATGGGCTGGTAGGGAGCTGGTTGTGGTAGGGAGCTGGTGGAATCTCCATCTTTAGAGGTTTTTAAGGCCCGACTTGACCAAACCCTGGCTGGGATGGTTTAGTTGGGGTTGGTCCTGCTTTGAGCAGGGAATGGGACTAGATGACCTCCTGGGGTTCCTTCCAACCCTCATCTTCTATGATTTATGAAGAATGCTGGAAGTTTTTGTCCTTGTGCTTTCGAGGTCTCCTCCCATGGCCAATGTGGAAGGAGGTTGGAATGTCCTTTGTGAGGAATAGGCCTGAGAGGTTGTTGCTGAACCCTACTTATGAAACCAAAAGGACGGGCAAGACATATGCATCAAAGGTGCATGATCTAGTTGTGGCCCTGATAGATTTGATCTTCTCCAGAACATCAATCTTCTCACTGAAGAGGCCCTGACCTTTAAAAGGCAGATCTTCTATCTTCCACTGGGCTGCTGTAGTGAGGCCTGGGGATGGCACTCAGGAATATCTACACAAGACTATCCCAATGGCCTAAGGCATCATATGCTGTGTTAAGAGGATGGTTACCCATTGTACCAGTACCCTAGCTGCCTGCCTTTGTTATTCTGGAAGAGATTCCAAGATGGGGTTCAGAGTGTCTGAAAGAGCTCAGCTCGACCTGCCATTACTGCTTGGTAAGTCAAGAGTCTCATTCCTAGAGATCCTGAGGGACATGCCCTATTGTCCCTGTTTGTGAGAGCAGAATGCAAGACTCTGGGCCTGTCCTGGGTCACTGACACCGTCACTGAGTTGGGGGTAGGATGTTGCTGAAGAAACCAACCCCTTTCTCATGGTACGAGATACATTCCATCTGTTCACTTAGAGATCAGGGGAAAAGGCACAAGAATCAAGCCAAATGTCCTTTGTAGGATTTGTCAGCCTATTTGTCAGTAATAACCTGGATCTGCAGAGCATTGAACAGCTCCACTGCAGAGATACCTGCCATGAGCTATAGAGTATTGACCATATTCCTGAGATGCTCTTGAAACTGTCTAATCATCAGGAGGTGACATCACAGACAAGACTATGTTCTCATCCAGGAAAATGGCAAAGTAGTGTCCCGGAATGGGGATTCTTCCATGTCCGGGGACCATCTCTGTCCCTCATGTCATGGTCTTAGATGCCAGCATGAAGGGACAGTAGGCTAGACTGGTGTTGGCTCAGCCAGTGCCCGTGCTGATAGGTGAGGCAGCAGAATTGGTGCAAGCAGTGGCTGATGGAGCTTCAGCCAAAACCTAGAGATCTACTGCGGCAGGACGTTGGAGCTTAGAATCATAGAATCATAGAATGTTAGAGTTGGAAGGGACCTCAGGAGGTCATCTAGTCCAACCGCCTGCTCAAAGCAGGACTAACCTCAGCTATATCATCTTAGCCAGGGCTTTGTCAAGCCTCAGCTTAAAAACCTCTGAGGATGGAGATTCCACCACCTCCGTAGGTAGCCCATTCCAGTGCTTCACCACCCTCCTAGTGAAAAACTTTTTCCTAATCTTTCCTCTGAGAATCTTTCAAGCCTTATCAGTCCCTGGGGAATGGGGGAATACATTCAGGAATCTGTTCAAATCTTAATTGAGACAACAAGCTCCAACCTCCTGCCGCAGTAGATCTCTAGGTTTTGGCTGAAGCTTCATCAGCCACTGCCCACACCAATTCTGCTGCCTCACCCATCAGCACGGTCACTGGCTGAGCCAACACCAGTCTAGCCTACTGTCCCTTCATGCTGATGTCTAAGACCATGACAAGAGGGAGAGAGATACTCCCTGGTACATGGAAGAATCCCCATTCCGGGACACTACTATGCCATTTTCTTGGATGAGAACATAGTCTTGTCTGTGATGTCACCTCCTAATGATTAGACAGCTCAAGAGCGTCTCAGGAATATGGTGAATACTCTGTAGCTCATGGCAGGTATCTCTGCAGTGCAGCTGTTCAATGCTCTGCAGATCCAGGTTATTACCATCAGGCAGGGGCTGACAAACCCTACGAAGGACATTTGGTTTGACTCTTGTGCCTTTTCCCCTGATCTCTAAGTGAACATAGAATCGTATAATCATAGAATATTAGAGTTGGAAGGGACCTCAGGAGGTCATTTAGTCCAACCCCCTGCTCAAAGCAGGACTAACCTCAGCTATATCATCCCAGCCAGGGCTTTGTCAAGCCTCAGTTTAAAAACCTCTAAGGATGGAGATTCCACCACCTCCCTAGGTAACCCATTCCAGTGCTTCACCACCTAGTTTTCCTAGTGAAAAACTTTTTCCTAATCTCCAACCTAGACCTCCCCCTCTGTAACTTGAGACCGTTGCTCCTTGTTTGGTCATCTGCCACCACCAAGAACAGCCTAGCCCCATCCTCCCTGGAACTCCATTTCAGGTAGTTAAAGGCCGCTATCAAATCCCCCCTCATTCTTCCCTTTTGCAGACTACACAAGCCCAGTTTCCTTAGTCTCTCCTCATATGTCCTGTGCTCCAGCCCCCTAATCATTTTTGTTGCCCTCCGCTGGACTCTCTCCAACTTCTCCACATCCTTTTTGTAGTGGGGCGCCCAAAACTGGACACAATATTCTAAATGCGGCCTCACCAATGCCGAATAGAGGGGAATAATCACTTCCTGCGACCTGCTGGCAATGCCCCTCCTAATGCAGCCCAATATGCTATTAGCCTCCCTAACAACCAGGGCACACTGCTGACTCATATTCAGCTTTTTATCCACTGTTACCCCAGGTCCTTTTCTGCAGAACTGCTGCCTAGCTTGTCGGTCCCCAGTCTATAGCTGTGCATGGGATTCTTTCTTCCTAAGTGGAGATTTCTTTTGGCCCAATCCTCCAGTTTGTTTAGGTCCTTCTGTATCCTATCCCTACCTTCCAGGGTATCTACCACTCCGCGCCAGCTTAGTGTCATCTGCAAACTTGCTGATGGTTCAATCTACCCCATCCTCCAGATCATTAATGAAGATGTTGAACAAAACCGGCCCCAAGACCGACCCCTGGGGCACTCCGTTTGTGACTGGTTGCCAGCTAGACATGGAGCCATTGATCAGTACTCGTTGAGCCCTATGCTCTAGCCAGTTCTCTATCCATTTTATAGTCTATTCATCCAACCCATACTTCTTTAACTTGCTGATAAGAATACTGTGAGAGACAGTATCAAAAGCTCTGCTAAAGTCAAGGTATATCACATCCACCGCCTTCCCTACCTCCACAGAGCCAGTCACTTCATCATAGAAAGCAATCAGGTTGGTCAGGCATAACTTTCCCTTGGTGAATCCGTGTTGACTGTTCCTGATCACCTTCCTCTACTCCAGGTACCTTAAAATGGATTCCTTAAGGACGTGCTCCATGATCTTTCCAGGGATTGAAGTGAGGTTGACCGGTCTGTAGTTCCCTGGATCCTCTTTCCTCCCTTTTTTGAAGATGGGCACTATATTTGCTTTTTTCCAAATTGAGCTTGTTGTCTCAATTAGCATTTGAACAGATTCCTGAATGTATTCCCCCATTCCCAGGGACTGATAAGGCTTGAAAGATTCAGAGGAAAGATTCCTTGCAGACGCTTCTTTTTGTGTTCTTGTATTTTGACAAATCTATGAATATCCATGTTTGTACAATAGCATCTCCTTGTTGTGTGCAAGGTTAAGACCTGAGCTGAGAAAATCATTAGTAACCAACATTCTGATAAAGGTCACCTCTCTTTCTGTTTACATCTGCAAGCATATTGTGCTGATCTTCACTTCATTATTCAAATCTGCAGAATACTTTTTGAACATGATTCAGTTTTTATGTCCCTTGAAGAGTAAATTGCTTGAACAGGAAACTAGGCTCCTAGTAACTTTCTATTTTGACATTTGCACATATTTTTGCAAATTTTAGGGAAGAAAGTGATGGTAAGTGAGATGGTACAAGAGGACAGTGAGGGAGGGATGAAGAAAAATCATCAATAGACCATGGCAGAGAGAACAGGCTCAATCCCTTAACTGTTCGCATCTTGATGTTCTAATGTTTGGTGCTTCTAAAACGGCTCTGATATTTTCTTACTGCAAAATTTTTAAAAGCCACCTTGAAGTACAACCCTAGAGATTGCTTTACATTTTCAAGGCTGTCTTCAAAGAGGAAAATGGCTAGAGACTTAGAAACGTCATTTAAAATAAAGAGTAACAATCTCTAGGCGCCACCAAGTTTGTAATCACTATAGGAGACTCCAGTGCTTTCAATATCAAAGAACTGAACTTCGAGTAACTTTAAAAAGTATAGCCCATTATTCATAATCTTATGTGAGAGTTCTCACTAGGACTTAATAAATAAAACGTAGGACCTTAACAGAACAAGATGTTCTGGAGACATAAGAGGAAAAAAATGGTGTATTTTTTAAAAAGTTGAAAGCTGCTTTTCTGTCTTTTAATTGAAAAGAATTAAACGACTTGTTAAATTGACTTCAAAATTTCCCCCCAAATTTTTTTTATCTAGCCTCAGATTAACAAATGTCAGGATAAAACAGGGTGGGTTTTGGGGGAAAGTTAGAGATGGCGTTAAAAAATTAGGCTGATACTAGAAACTCTTTGGCACATGTAACTACTCTGGCCCACAATTTAAGCTCCAGCTTCCAAAGAAAGTAAAGGACATTTGAAGGGATCCATCTCCTGGTCACAGTGGTCCATTTCCACTCTCCAGCCCCAAGAGGCACAGCATGGGGTTGGAGCTCGCTCAACTCCCTGGGGACAGAGAGTTGGGTCAGGTTTTCCATAGCAGCATCCTGGACCCAGCCTGTGGTCCCAGTGGTCTATTCCCTAATCTGCGTGCATCACATGGGACATGAGTTCCAACTCCTGGAGGCTTGGAGGGAGAGAGAGCTGGAATGGGCTGGACTCCCCCAGGAGCCATCCCACAAACCAACACCTGAGTCCAGTTATCCATTTCCTCCGTCTGTGATAACAACATTTTGCTGCTGCCAGCTAATTAAATTACGTTTGTTGTTCAAGTGGTAGCAGTCTGTGCTGCAGTGCTGAAGTTGCAGGGTTTAAACATTGCTGAAAATATATGAAGGGAGTTGCTACAGAGGCACATAACAGAATTTGGTTTCATCCTTTTCCTTTAAAAAAACTCTAGCAAATTACATACAAAGAAATGTAAATTACAAACAAAGAAAACTCTCAAAAGAACATTATTTAGGTTGCAAAATCAAGCACTCAGAAGTTAGAAAATGCCAGATTTAGCCCCAGCAAATTTATCTCTGCTCCCTTGTGCATATGCATTATGACAACGTATGTCCATGTCATTAAAGACAACTTGTTTCCAAAGCATCCCTGCCTCATTCAATACACAAGATGGTTGCACAGTGAGGCAGAATTAAGGTTATACAAGCAACTGTAAGTGGGGCATTTGCTAACTTTTGAATGATTCATTGTGGAAACTAAATAATGGTTTTGAACTTTTTATATGTAATCCTTCATATACTGTGCTATAAACAGACTGATAAAATATTTGGACTCTTAGTATTTAATTTGCTTGTTAACTGAAATATCAGCTTTATATGTTTTGATTCTAAGATTAGCACTATAATGGTTATCTAAAATGTCCTCTCATTAGTAGCCTGACTCTATTTATAGAAAATATGCTTTGAAAATAGCTAATATATTTACTATTTTACCACAGTTCTGCAAAATATTGTTAGGTTTTTTATTTCCAGATGTCAATCTTTTCAGGAGAGTCTTGTAAAAAAATTATACTATGATTTATATATTTGCATTTTACATCCCTTTAAGTTTAGTTTACAGCATGTTCATTATTCCTGGAACACTGAAAGCTAATATTTTTCCTCCTCTCCTTAATATTGTGATCATCTTTGTTGATCTCCCCTAAGTTAAGAGTTGTCCAAACTTTAATTGCAATGAACTGTAATGACTTGACTCCTCACAAATCTTCCTTATCCAGGTCTATTCAGAATCCAGTACAACCCTGCTCCCTACAGTTTTCTTCATCCTTTATTGACCAAGTTGCTCTTCATTTTTTCTCTTCTCCTCCCCTATTTTTTAACCTCTGATACTAGATTTCAGTCTCTCTACTTGCCTTTTTATAAATCGTAGCAGATCCTTTTCTGTGTTGTTCTTCACATGTAAGTGTCATGAGTAGACTGCCAGTAGCTATGAAGATTTCTGTGACCTTTTGCATGAACATTAAAGTAGAATGTGCAGTATTGAATTAAACAGATTCAGTTACTAGTTCTGACAGATGGTAAATTACCTCACATTTGCTGAATCCTAACATGCAAATGGAACATTGAGATTCACACCTGCTCTTTGTTTCTAGTCAAACTTTAATATAGCTGTGCTACACGTAACAACAACAACAAAAATACATTCAAAAAATGGAATCCAAACCAAAAAAAGAGACCATCCCGGTACAAAACTAAGAAACAAAATACACTTACTGAGGTGCTGAGATGGATGCAGTGACTTCGAAGCGGAAAAAGCTGCAGGAATGTTTAAATCAGCATATACTATTTCTCCAGCCATGGCAAATGCAGAGGAAGGTGAGAGGCCACAGAAGACGAACTGTTTAAGAGCTATCTCATATTTATGTATGAGCCAAGATGACAGACGTATCCAGTAAGAGGAAGTGTCTATCAGAAGTTTTTGATTTCTTTTTCTCCTAGCAATCTAAGAGCGAAATCCATGGCCTAGAGATAAAGAGTGTTTAAAGTACAATTGCACTAGTTCATCTGAGACATTCTCTCGATACATTAGAGCTGGTACTGGGATTCCAAATGAACTGTTGATTTTTTCCCATATTAAAAGAAAGCTGTTCCCTGTTGCATTTTGTACAGAAGCTCTGGAAGTTTTAAGAAGAGAAACTCTTATTATTGCATAAAACTGGAAAATAGATTGAAAGATAAGAACCCACTGGAGACAGACATCTTTAATGTATGCCCCCCCACTAGGGACAGTTATCTTTAACCTATACCTCTTTCTCTAGCTATTCTATGCAGGTCTACACTGTTTTAAGATGAGTGGCTACTCTAAGTTGGGGGCTCTGCGGGTTGTTCCAGTTAGGAAAAAAAATTGCTGATGGAGTATGTTACCTTTGATGCAATCTTACTTACAAAGAATGTACAAAGTCCTGTTTCCTCAAACACAGGAGGGACCAAACAGGAGCCAATGTCCTTGCTCACAGATCCAAAATTCATTTCAGCTTTCCAACCCAAATCCTCTCTCTAGCCTTCTCCCATGGCCAAACCTTGCTTTCAGCAGCTTGTTCAGGCTGTGTATCTTCCCCCTCCCATCCTGCACCCCCGGTCTCTCTCTCTCTTTGCTCTGTCTGGTGCTTCTCTTCTAATACACACACTCTCTCTCTCTCTCCTGGTCAAATAATACACAGTGGAACCTTTTCCCACACAGTGCTAATTTCTGGATGTGCTCACATCCAACTTTGTCTTAAGTGGGGACTTGTGATTAACATCTTATATGAAGCCAATGGTTAAACCTGCAATAATAGCATGCCTGCCACCGTGACACCATTTCTCTGAGATATTCAGTCTCTTGTAAATGGCAAGCTGTGCCTGACCTATCTATTCCAGGGAGAAGCTGCTCTGTTGCATTAGGAGTCAAACCTAGAAGGCGCTGAGCAACATCAACTCCTACTGAAGTAACGGGAGGAAATGGCACTCCCCACTTCAAAGGATAGAGCCCTGTGTCTGACGCTTACGTTGCAGGAATCAGTCAAGGTTATGAAGAATTTGTGCCCACAGTAAAACAGGTTCCCACAGTCACACCATGACCTGATGTGAGAAATACAGTTGGAAGAAACTGGTCTTATGCAGGCACCCCTAGGTCTCTGTAGCACTTACAACTAACATTAATAAGGTTAAGATTTTGTCATGGTTATTTTTAATAAAAGTCAGAGAGAGGTCGGGGGCAATAAATAAAAATTCACGGAAGCCGTGATCTCTCCTTGAATTTTATTAAAAATAACTATGACAAAATGGGGCTGACTGAGGTGGGGATGTGATGAGAGCAGAGGAGCAGGGTCCCCTCCCCCTGCTTCCTGCAGAGACAGGAAGCTGGGGACCAAGACTGGGACCTCTGGGCCTGTGAACCTCCCTAACCTCACCCTTTGGGGCCTGCAGTTCAGCCCAGGGCAGCTCAGAACAGCTCAGGAGGCCCCAGCCACCCGGGGCAGCTCAGAACTGCCACCCACAGCGCCTGGGAGCTGCAGGGTCTGCCAGCAGCTGTTGGGAACCTTGGCTGCCTGGAGCAGCTGGGAGCTCTGGGACACCACTGGTCTTTCACTGCTCACTGGGGCTTGGGGCTCTGGGTCCCCTTTTCACCCCAGCCTTGGGGACAGGGAACTGCCAGGCTCCCTGTCGGCTGACAGCCCTTCCCCGCCTTCCGCCAGGTGAAGCAGAAAATGTCACCGAGGTGGCAGGAAGTCATGGATTCTGTGACCTCCGTGACATAATCTTATCCTTAAATATTAGTTTATTAACTACCTGGCTGATAAATCAGCAGCTCCAGCAGTGTCTTCTCCTCACTTCTCTGTCCATCCCCCCCAACCCCTCCTGTAACCCCAGCAAACCCACCCCGCTGTACAGCAATCCTAGTGACTACAGCACTGCAGTAAAGGAGGCAAAACAACACTTCTGATCCTCAAAAATCAATACAGCAGAGTCATGGTCAATGGAGCTATTTGTAGAGTGAACTGTCTAAGCTAAGCAATCAAAGATGCACGGCTCAGACAACAGACCCAGGCATCAACTGCTGTGAAGAGCTGTCAACATACTTCACTGATAAGATCAACCAAATATGTATGGAGCTGACTGGGAAAGAAAATGCCATTGCTGACCAGACTGTATTATTCATCCCACCATCCCTGAGTTTTCCCCCCATCATACATACTGAACCTCAGGAAGCCCTGGAAAATGTTAGAGATACAACCTATGAAACAGGTCCAGGCCCCTCCTACCTGGGAAAAGTCAGGTAAAAACAGCTATGCCCACTCTTAATGGAAGTTATCAACACCTCCTTCAGAGAAGCACACCGGGCAAATGCCTTGAAAAATGCAACTGTGACATTTTGGGGAATCTGTCCATTTACAACGCATGAATTCTGGTTAATTTAATGAAATTCCTGTATCACTGAATGCTTCGGTGTGTCTGGCAGGGTCCCTGAGATGTATAACATCCCCTTTTTCCTTCCTTCCTTCCATGGTCTGGAAGAACCTGCAGAACAAATAAAATAAATCTTTAACATTAATAACTGGTCTCTGGCCAAACAATGGGTATGCTAAGGAGGGTGCCTGATCTGGGAGAACCAGTTTGACCCAGATGATGTGAAGGGAGGAGGTTTTGGAGAATGGAAAGTCCACAAACAGAAAAGCAAAGAAACCAGGTAGTGATTTGCACCAAAGACTCAGGGGGACTCTGAGACAGAGGAAGCCAGGGCAGGAGAGAGGAATAGAGGGGCATGCTTTTCTAGTAGAGTGGATCTTCTTTGACTGTGGGACCAACCAAGGCCAAAAGAAGCAGGCTGGAGAAGAGAGAGGGCAGACTGCACATTCCAGAGAAGAAGTCATGAGGAGAGAGGTGGAATCCTGAAGGATACTGCCCCAAATCCTGAAAACACTCCAGAGTGGTGAGCAAACTGAAACAGGAATGCTGTACAGATGTTTTATTGTTTTGACAAGAGTTGTATGTCTCTTGAGCAATCAAAAATAAACAGTGATTGAGGGCCTTTTGCAAAGTCCGTGTGTTAGATGCTTCAACTATCATAGAATCATAGAATCATAGAGTTGGAAGGGACCTCAGGAGGTCATCTAGTCAACCCCCTGCTCAAAGCAGGACTAACCTCAGCTAAATAATACTAGCGAGGGTTTTATCAAGCCGCAGTTTAAAAACCTCTAAAGATGGAGATTCCACCACCTCCCTAGGTAACCCATTCCAGTGCTTCACCACCCTCCTAGTGAAAAACTTTTTCCTAATGTCCAACCAAGACCTCCTCCACTGCAACCTGAGACCGTTGCTGCTTGTTCTGTCGTCTGCCACCACTGAGAACAGCCTAGCTCCATCCTCCATGGAACCCCCTTTCAAGTAGAAAAGGCTGCTATCAAATCCCCCCTCATTCTTCTCTTCTGCAGGCTAAACAAGCCTAGTTCCCTCAGCCTCTCCTCATACGTCTTGTGCTCCAGCCCCTAATCATTTTTGTTGCCCTCCACTGGACTTTCTCCAATTTCTCCACATCCATTTTGTAGTGGAGGGCCCAAAACTGGACACAACACTCCAAATGCGGCCTCCCCAATGCCGAATAGAGGGGAATAATCACTTCCCGTGACCTATTGGCAATGCCCCTCCTAATGCAGCCCAATATGCTATTAGCCTTCTTGACAACCAGGGCACACTGCTGACTCATATCCAGCTTCTTATCCACTGTTACCCCCAGGTTCTTTTTCTGCAAAACTGCTGCCTAGCTCGTCGGTCCCCAGTCTGTAGCTGTGCATGGGTTTTTTCCGTCCTAGGTGCAGGACTCTGCACTTGTCCTTGTTGAACCTCATCAGATTTCTTTTGGCCCAATCCTCCAGTTTGTTTAGGTCACTCTGTATCCTATCCCTACCTTCCAGGGTATCTCCCACTCCCCCCATCTTAGTGTCATCTGCAAACTTGCTGAGGGTGCAATCTACCCCATCTTCCAGATCATTAATGGAGATGTTGAACAAAACCGGCACCAGGACCAACCCCTGGGGCACTCCACTTTTGACCGGCTGCTAGCTAGACATGGAGCCATTGATCACTACTCGTTGAGCCCTATGCTCTAGCCAGTCCTCGATCCTTTTTATAGTCCATTCATCCAACCCATACTTTTTTAACTTGCTGATAAGAATACTGTGAGAGACAGTATCAAAAGCTTTGCTAAACTCAAGGTATATCATGTCCACCGCTTTCCCCACATCTACAGAGCCAGTCACCTCATCATAGAAAGCAATCAGGTTGGTCAGGCATGACTTTCCCTTTGTGAATCCATGTTGACTGTTCCTGATCACCTTCCTCTCTTCCAAGTCCCTTAAAATGGATTCCTTAAGGACCTGATCCATGATTTTTCCAGGGATTGAGGTAAGGCTGACCGGTCTGTAGTTCCCCGGCTCCTCTTTCCTCCCTTTCTTAAAGATGGGCACTATATTTGCTTTTTTCCAGTCCTCAGGGACCTCCCCCAATTGCCACGAGCTTTCAAAGATAATAGCCAATGGCTCTGAAATCACCTCAGCCAACTCCCTCAGCACCCTCGGGTGCATTGCATCCAGCCCCATGGACTTGTGTATGTCCAGTCTTTCTAAATAGTCTTGGACCTGTTCCTTCAGCACTGCGGGATGTTCACCTCCTTCCCATACTGTGCCGCCCAGTGCAGCAGTCTGGGAGCTGACTTTGTCTGTGAAGACAGAGGCAAAAAAGGCATTGAGTACCTCAGCTTTCTCCACATCCTCTGTCACTAGGTTGCCTCCCTCATTCTCTAAGGGGCCCACACTTTCCCTAATCTTCCTCTTGTTGGGAACATGCCTGTAGAAACCCTTCTTGTTCCCCTTCACTTCCCTTGCTAGCTGCAACTCCAATTGTGCTTTGGCCTTCCTGATTTCATTCCTGAATGTTTTAGCAGTATCTTTATACTCCTCTCTAGTCATCTGACTAAGCTTCCACTTCTTGTAAGCTTCTTTTTTGTGTTTAAGTTCACCAAAGACTTCTTTGTTAAGCTAAGCTGGACACCTACCATATTTGCTATTCTTTCTACACATCGGGATGGTTTGTTCCTGTGCACTCAATAAGGTTTCATTAAAATACAGCCAGTTCTCTTGGATTCCTTTCCCCCTCATATTAGCCTCCCTGGGGATCCTGCCCATCAGCTCCCTGATGGTGTCAAAGTCAGCTTTTCTGAAGTTCATGGTCCATATCCTGCTGTTCTCCTTTCTTCCTTTTGTCAGGATCCTGAACTTGACCATCTCATGGTCACTGCTGCCTAGGTTGTCACCCACTTCTACTTCCCCTATGAAATCTTCTCTGTTTGTGAGCAGCAGGTCAAGAGAAGCATGGCTCCTAGTTGGTTGCTCCACCACTTGCACCAAGAAGTTGTCTGCAACACTCTCCAAAAACTTCCTGGATTGTTTGTGCTCTGCTGTATTGCTCTTCCAGCAGATGTCCGTGTGATTGAAGTCCCCCATGAGAATCAGGTCCTGTGAACTGGAAACTTTCCCTAGTTGACCGAAGAAAGCCTCATCTACCTCGTCCTCCTGGTCTGGTGGTCTATAACAGACACCCATCACGACATCACCCTTATTGTTCTTGCTTCTAAGCTTAACCCAGAGACTCTCAACTGGCTTATTTCCAGTTTCATACTGGAGCTCAGAGCAATCATATTGCTCTCTTACATATAGTGCAACTCCTCCTCCCTTTCACCCCTGCCTGTCCTTCCTAAACAGTTTATACCCATCCATGACAGTGCTCCAGTCGTGTGAGTTACTCCACCAAGTCTCAGTTATTCCGATCATGTCATAGGTTCTTGACTGTGCGAGGACTTCCAATTCCTCCTGCTTATTTCCCAGGCTTTTTGCATTTGTGTATAGGCACTTGAGATAACTAACCGATTGCCCTACTTTCTCAGTATGGATCAGGAGTCCCTGAGAGTCCCTGAGAGAAGTAAACTAACCCCAAATACCCAAAAGATTGGATCTCTAGAAAAGAGTTCTTAAGCTACTTGGACGTCTGTTCGGGGGTCAGCACTGGTCCTGGGGACCTAGGGTAACTGGACCACAAAGTCCCATTTCCCTGAAGGGGCAACTGATATATCACCTGCATCATGGGAACATGTCAGAGAAGCCAATTAAAGAGAGAGTGCTGGGGCTTGCTCAGCATCAGGAAGCTTAAAGCACAAAGATCTAGCATGATGGGACCCAAACTCAGAAGCCTTGTGGATGTCCAACAGTGGGAGCATTACCAGGGTTAATTAATTAATCTATTAATAAAGAATTAAAGAAAGGTAATATAATTATTGCTAAGCAATATGGGTTTATGGAAAATAGATCCTGTCAAACTAACTTGTTATCTTTTTTTGATGACATTACAAGTTTAGTTGAGTAAAGTAATAGTGTTGACATAACATACTTAGCTGCTTGAAGGCATTTTGACTGAGTACCGCATAACATTAAAAAACTAAAGACCTATAAAATTAACAGTGCATACATTAGATGGATTAAAAAATGGCCAACGGATAGGTCTGAACATGTAATTATAAATGTGGATTCATCATCCAGCGGGTCTGTTTCCAGTGGGACCTGCAGGGTTCGGTTCTTGGACCGACACCGTTTAACATTAATAAAAATGACCTGGAAGAAAACATTAAATCATCACTGACAAATTTTGCAGATGACACAAAAATTGGGGGATGGGCAAATAATGGGGAGAACAGGTCACTGATACAGAGCTATCTGGATCACTTGATAAGCTGGGCACAAACAAATCGTATGCATTTTAATATGGCTAAATGTAACATCTAGGATCAACGTATACAAGCTATGCTTAGGGGATGGGGACACTCTCCTGGGAAGCAGTGATTCAAAGAGATTTGGGGGTCATGATGGATTGTCAGCTGAACATGAGCTCTCAGTGCACCACGGGGGCCAAAAGGGCTCATGCAATCCTGGGGTGCAGAAAGAGGGGAATCTAGAGTAGAAGTATAGAGGTTATTTTACCGCTGTATTTGGCACTGGTGTGACAGCTGCTGGAATACCATGTCCAGTTCTGGTGTCCATAATTTAAGAAGGATGTTCACATACTGGAGAGGGTTCAGAGAAGATCCATGAAAATGATTAAAGGATTAGAAAACTTGCTTTACAGTGATAGGCACAAGGAGTTCAGTCTATTTAGCTAAACAAAAAGAAGG